>NC_056624.2:162744173-163044173 GCF_002870075.4 Lactuca sativa | reverse complement strand
GTTTTTCAATTTAACTTCCCGTTTCAAGTGGTTTTTGGCCAAGTTAAGGGTCGGGATGACCCGAATGATTATAAAAAGTTTGAGAGAGATTTGAGAGAGATTTACTTTTAGTCATTTTCATCGAATAATCTTGCAATGCAAGGTCCGTGGACCCCGTTATACTTCGTTTATGATTATTTTAAGTCCCCGAAAGGGTCCTTAGTCGTGTTTTGATGCGTTTAACTCCCTTCTTAAGGTTTCACATTGATAAACACATAGATTTACCAAGACACTCGAATTCTTGACATACAAATGTATGTTTTCATAGAATAATTGTTATACAAGTATTATACAAAATTGATTGGTTTGACTTGTTGACTTTGACTTTGAATTTGACTTGAATTTGACGGCTGTCACATTATCCCCCCCGTTAGAAGGAATTTCATCCCGAAATTTGCATTTTTGAGAGGGACATCAAGGGTTGGGGAATAGATATGGATACTTTTTCTTGATTTGATCTTCACGTTGCCATGTAAATTCGGGTCCACTCTTGGCGTTCCATCGGACCTTTACGATGGGGATGCAACTTTGTTTCGTCGATTTGACCTCTCGATCCATGATTTCAACAGGTTCCTCTATGAAGTGGAGGTTCTCATTGATCTCAATTTCTTCCGAAGGAATGACAAGGATCTCATCATACAAACATTTCTTTAAGTTCGACACATGAAAGGTAGGGTGCACGTTGCTGAGTTCCTGTGGTAATCGAAGCTTGTATGCCACCGTGCCAATCCTGGCGAGGATTTCGAATGGCCCGATATACCTTGGATTTAACTTCCCATGTTTTCCAAAACGTATTAATCCCTTCCAAGGTGATACTTTCAGTAGTACTCGATCTCCCACTTGGAACTCTTAAGGCTTCCGTCTTTTATCGGCGTAGCTCTTTTGTTGGTCTTGTGAAGCCTTCATCCGTTCTCGAATTTGGATGATCTTTTCTATTGTTTCCCTTATGATCTCCGGCCCAGTGAGTGTGTTGTTAGGAACTTGCCCTTTTGCTAGTTCCGTATCGCCCACCTCAGTACAACACAGGGGTGATGTGCACTTACGGCAGTAGAGGGCTTCGAATGGAGCAACTTTGATGCCAGTGTGATAAATATTATTATATGAGAATTCGATAAGGGTAGGTGAGCATCCCACGCTTTACCAAAGTCCATAACACAAGCTCTTAGCATGTCCTCTAACATTTTAATGGTCCTTTCACTCTGCCCGTCAGTCTGTGGGTGGTAGGCTGTACTCATGTCCAGCCTAGTTCCAATAGCTTTCTGTAGTGACTGCCAGAATCGTGATGTGAACCAACTATCTCTATCAGAGATAATGGATATCGGTACTCCATGAAGTCGCACAACTTCTTTAATGTAGGTCCTTGTCAGTTTCTCCATTTTGTCGGTTTCCTTTATTGGCAGGAAGTGAGCGGATTTGGTTAATCTATCGACGATTACCCAAATGGTGTCAATTCCACCCGTTGTCTTAGGTAAATTGGTAATGAAGTCCATTGTAATTCGCTCCCACTTCCATTCGGGTATCACTGGCTGTTGAAGTAGTCCCGAGGGCTTCTGATACTCTACCTTAACCTTTGTGCAAGTCAGACACTTGCCTACGAAGGTAGCTATTTCGGCTTTCATGTTCGGCCACCAATACAACTTCTTGAGGTCTAAATACATCTTATCCGAGCCAGGTTGCACTGAGTAATGAGACTTGTGAGCTTCATTCATGACAACATCCCTGAATCCACCAAATTTCGGTGTCCAGATTCGGTTCATGAGACAACGAACTCCGTCATCCCTGACTTCAAGGTTTTTGTCCATTCCTCTCAACGCTTCACCTGCCACGTTCTCTGGTTTCAAGGATTCTTCTTGTGCCTCCTTGATTTGTGTGGACATGTGTGAATGGATGGTCATGGTTAATACCTTTACTCGGCGGCCAGAGTATTCCTTTCTGCTTAAAGCGTCTGCCACCACGTTGGCTTTTCCTGGGTGATAACGAATATCGCATTCATAATTGTTTAGCAATTCTACACATCGTCTTTGTCTAGTGTTGAGTTCTTTTTGGTTGAGGATATGCTGAAGGCTTTTGTGGTTGGTGAAGATAGTGCATTTGGTGTCGTAGAGGTAATACTCCAGATTTTTAGGGCGAAAACTACTGCTCCTATTTTGAGATCGTGCATCATATAGTTTACCTCATGCGTCTTCAGCTTTCTTGAGGCATAGGCAATGACCTTTCTGATGGGTTTTGGTCATAAGAACATCCTATGTGCTCATACAAACCCTAATGCTTGGATCTAGGTTTCTCTATTGTACATGCAAGTTATCCAAGACTATAAACCCTAGATCTAGCATATGATAATCAATATTCTTGTATTGACTTTAGAAAGCTTAGAGTCACAAATGTCACTCCTCTAATGGTTCACAAACACCAAGTGCAAGAGGATGAAGGCTGCCCAAAACATGTACTAACCCTAGAATGAATCTTGTCCACGTTTTTGGGGCATAAGGGATCTATATATAGTGAGGCTATTAGGGTTATCTAACAAAGAAACCCTAATTTGGATGTTTAATCCCTAAGCAACCCATGTACCCCTTTCCTTAAGGCCTTGGACGATTTTTTATGGGTTTCCCCATATAATTCGTCCACTCCTTAATATAAGGCAATCCATAGCCCAAATTGCAATTATCTTATAGTTACAACTCCAGTCCCTTAAGTTTAATTAATCTCTTTTAGTCACAAAACTAATTACCAATTAATTATTGACTAATATTAATTAAACAATATGATTTATCCTTTAATATATTATTCTCATAATATATTAATAAATCATATTTAATCCTTCCTCTCCATAATTCATCCTATCAAGTTGCTTTGGTGAAGGCAACCCAAAAGGACCATGCACCATCGGGTCAAGTACATACCAAAATAGTTATGGACTTAGACACTAATCCAACACTTTCCTCTTGCATTAACACACATCCCAAACATTGGTTTGATGCATCGCAATAAACCACAAAGTCCTCTGTTCCCTCTGGTAGGGACAAGATTGGAGCACTACACAGGGCTCGTTTCAGCGTTTGGAATGCAGCCTCTTGCTTATCCCCCCAGGCAAAGGTCACTCCTTTTTGAGTCAAGGTGGTGAGTGGTTTTGCGATTTTGGAGAAGTTTTGAATGAATCTTCGATAGTAACCGGCGAGTCCTAAAAATTGACGGATTTCTGTGGGCGTTCTTGGCGCTACTCAACTTTCGATTGCCTTGATCTTTGAAGGGTCCACATGTATTCCTTCCTTGCTGACTACATGTCCGAGGAAATTCACTTCTCGAATCCAGAACTCGCACTTTGAGAATTTTTCGTACAATTTCTCCGCCCTTAGTGTCTCCATGACTTGATGTAAATCTTGGTTGTGTTCTTCCTCACTTCGGGAGTAAACTAGTATATCATCAATGAAAACAATCACGAACCTGTCTAAGTAAGGTCGAAACACCCAATTCATCAGGTCCATAAACACCGCGGGTGCATTTGTTAAGCCGAAAGGCATCACTACAAACTCGTAGTGACCATAGCGCGTTCTGAAGGCTGTCTTGGGAATATCCTCTTCTTGAACTCGTAGTTGATGGTATCCAGATCTAAGATCAATCTTTGAGAAGAAACTTGCTCCTTGTAGCTGGTCGAAGAGGTCATCGATTCGAGGCAAAGGGTACCGGTTTTTGATGGTGAGTTTGTTTAATTCGCGGTAGTCAATGCACATACGGAACGATCCGTCCTTCTTCTTAATGAACAAAATCATTGCTCCCCAAGGCGAGAAGCTTGGTCTAATGAAGCCTTTGCTCAGTAGTTCGTTCAATTGACTGGACAGTTCCTGCATCTCGGCTGGGGCTAGACGGTATGGCGATTTGGCTACAGGAGTAGCTCCAGGAATTAGGTCGATTCGGAATTCGACTTGTCTAGCAGGGGGCACTCCTGGAAGGTCTTCCGGGAATACGTCACGGAATCTACAAACCTCCGGAATGTCCTTTATGTTTTTAGTTTCTTGATTCTTATCCACGACGTTGGCTAGGAAGGCATGGTACTCCTTGTGGAGGTACTTTTGGGCCTTGACACACAAAATGATTTGAAAGTTTGAACTGGGTTTGTTGCCATAGACGACGAGAGTTTCACCATTTGGAAAATTAAGCGAACGACCTTTTCGTGACATAGGATTTCAGCATGGTGAGGGCACAGCCAATCCATGCCAATGATGACATCAAAACTTTTTATGGTGACAGGTATAAGGTCAACTTGGAAAGAGTGATTGTTTAGGGTGAGGGTACACCCGATGTAAATGTTGTTAGTGTTCTCTGTTTTTCCGTTAGCCATCTCTACGGTGAATGTATCTTTTAATGTTTGTGGTTTTTGTTTAAGCAAGCCTTTAAATTGATGGCTCACGAAGCTTTTCTCCGCGCCACTATCGAAAAGAATGCATGCGTATCGATTGTTGAGGAGAAACGTACCGGTGACCACAGTTGGGTATGCAACTGCTTCCTCATGACCTATCGCCAGAACTCTGCCCACTCCTCCAGGGTTGGGGTTTCTTGCCTTTGGGCATTTCCACAACCATTGCAGGTTTGACTTGCTCCTGCGTTGGCAGCTTGTGTGCTTTGTTGGACTGGAGCTTTACAAAATCGAGCGGTGTGCCCCTTTTTGTTACAGTTGGAGCAATTCATTTCATGGCAAGCACCATTGTGGTGAAAGTTGCATTTGTTGCACTTTGGCAAGTTTCCGGCGTATTGCCTTATCGGAGTTGGGTTGGCAGTAGTTGTGGCAGCGTTTACAGCAACCACTTGTTGTTTCTTGGCAGGGTCTTGAGCAGGTTGACCCTTCTTCTTATTCCAGAACTTCCTTTTGTTGTTTTCCCCTTTAGCTTGCTCGGAGTTGGTTGTCACAGTGCCATGACTGGCTTTATGGTCAATGAGTTGCTGTGCCAGTTCTTTGGCACTGTCAAAGGTAGTTGGCTTTGAGGCCAATATGTTTCCTTGAAGTTGGGAAGATAGTCCCCAAATGTATCTTTCGACCTTCTTTCTTTCCGACGGAACCATTCCTGGACACAGTATGGCTAGATCACTAAACCTTGAGGTATAAGACAGGATGTCAGAGCCTGTCATTTTGAGACCCCAAAGTTCCTCTTCCAACTTTTGTATCTCGCCCCTTAGGCAGTACTCCTTCATCAACATGGTTTTCAGGTCTTCCCAGGTTATCGAGTTAGCCACCAGAAGTGTCAATGTCTTGACGTGGCCATTCCACCAGGTGAGTGCCCTTTCAGAGAATGCGCATGCTGCAAACTTGACCTTGGTTGCTTCAGGGCGTGCACATATTTCAAAGACTGGTTTGGTTTTCTCGAACCATTGCAGCAATGCTATGACACCTCCGTTCCCATTGAAAGTTTTGGGTTTGGCATTAGTAAAGTCTTTGTAGGTACACTCTCTCAAGCGTCCTTGACTGTCCCCGTTGTTAGAATTTATGGGACCATTACTCGCACCACCCGCATTATTTGTGCTGATCTGGGACATTGCGGCTACTACTGCGGTTGTTACGACAGCGTGGAACATTATCGGGTCAATCTGAGGGGGTGGTGGAGGTGGTGGTGACGGTGGTGCAGCTCCTATGGCGCCGCCACATCTTGGATTTCTACGAGGTGGCATTTTCTGCCATAATAAGAGACGATAAGTCTTGGATAGCGCTCAAAAAGTCGAGAGTTAAACTAAACATTATTAGTTCTTTAGGTGCATAATGATTTCGACTTGTAAAGTTATTGTATGAATCCATTCATACTAGAGGTCTATAGATAATAAAATATAGACTTTATGAATGCTGATAGATTGATTTACATGAAATGTCTGAGATAGAATCCATACCGGGCCCATCTATAAATCATTTGATGTATAATATTTACATATAATTAAGATTAAATAAACTTTCGAATCCAATGGGTCTGCCCTGGGTCCACAACCAAACAAGGAATAGGATTCAAGGCGGAACCACCATTTCTAGGTCGACATGGTCTTAATTATATATAATTTGACTTATAAATCAAACAATGATAAATCGGACACCAGCAAATTTTGTCTGAAAACAATCCTTATCATGAACTTGATGTGATAAAGCAAATAGCGTGTCAATTTCATTGATATAACTTAGTATACAATATTGGGAAAATTTGACCCTATAAGGGTCTATGTTACATCAATGTATGGAAAAATTTTGACCGCCTAACAGATCCCAGAAGTGTAAACACTTAATTCGCGGGATCGGACATAACATACTAGAAAATAATAGTAATATTTATCCGTAAAACTAGACTAAGTTGAAGCGAGCAGTGTAGGCACTACTTGCGACGGTTGAAGCTTTGAGGACCACGAAATGAACACACGAAGTTCCTGGTTTCCCTCATTTCAACTCTAGATTCTGATGCTTGGTGCTCTGCTTCTGTCAGACATTCTTCTAAGGAGGCTCGGTGTTCTCGGAGCTCTTATACTTCGGTTCGGATCACGGCCATTTCCCTTCGAAGAACTTCGGTGCGGTCTCGAGTTCGATCGTGGTCTTCATTAATCTGGCGGATGTGAACGTAGTTAACTTGGCTAGTTGCACCAATTTCCATGAGGTGGCGGATGTTTATTCTACAACTTGGTTAAAATTATTTATTCTAAATAATCTTTTGTCGAAAAGTCGTTTTCGACCCTTATTGCCTCTAAATCGGCTAGCCCGGATCTGCGGGCGTTACAATTATCTCCCCCTTAGGATGATTACGTCCCGGAATCATCAACGAAACAGGGCTCGTATAATGACTCCATACATCATATCTTCATCCTAGGTAATAATTATAACTTCTATATTCCTTCAAGTCTATCTCTTAGACTCAGGTCTCTTAGAGTCAAATTCCGGAATGGAATATGTCTTCCTTCATGGTCTAATGTGATATAATCACATTTTAACATGTAGCATTTCTAGTACCAACTTTTTTTAACAACGAGCACGATACTTATATTGATCGCTTTGATTTCCATCGTTTGGTTTAATTCAGACGCTACATCAAACTTGGTTCTCCGAACCTCGTAACATACTTATCATAGTCGGACTCAATTCGATATGACCACTAGGGTCGGAATAACAATCATCCTCTTAGTCATTACCAAAACGATGGTAACGACATGCTTGAATAAAACGAAATCATTTACTAGCTTCTTGGTAACCTTGTGACTTTCCCTGATCCAAGTGTGAGTCCTGTGCTTCCGGTAGTATATGCATCTACTACCATTCACACCTACCCATACTCGTCCCAAGTATTGTCTCGTAGTTTTCCAGGTCATCATACAAGAAAATCACATAACAATTTAACACATCAGATAGCAAAACGAAGGTTTTATTATTTCTTGAAACTATTACATATGTGTTCAAGTTCGACCTAGACTATTCCTCTAATGGGCTACATCATACGATACTATGGCTACTGCATAACTTGATCTTCGGATATAAAGTCCTCATCCTTGATTCCTCGCATGTTTTTCTGCTTCGTCGAGGATCATGTGGAATGCTCTTGGCCTTGGTGGTGTGTTTGGCCTTGCTGCCTCGTGTTTCTTTGGGCAGTCCCTAGAAATATGCCCTTCTTTGTTACATCCATAGCACACCTTCTTGTTGGACGCACACTTGCTGGCGTAATGCCCTGTCTTTCCACATTTGTAGCAAGTCACCTCCTCGCCACACTTCCCGAAATGCTTCTTTTTACACTTCTCGCACCACTTGGTTTCACCTCCTCCTACTTCTTCAGTCTTTGATAATTTCCTTTCTTTGTTAGATTTTGAAGATCCTTCATGCTTCCTTTTCTCGCCAACTTCAGCTCTCTCCAGACCTTTTTCCCTAATCTGGGTCTCAACATTCCTGGCTGCCCAAATGGCTCCTTTCAAAGTGGTTGCTTGCTTGACCATTGGTCCAAAGTCTGCTGGTAATCCATGGGCAAACTTGTTGACCTTGGAGAGCTCTGTTGGAACTAGATAAGGAACAAGCTTCATTTTCTCCGTAAAATTTGCAGCATACTCGATGACACTCATCTTTCCCTTCTTTAGATTCTGAAACTCGTTGTTGATCTCCAGAAGATCCTGTTCAGAGCAGTACTGCATTTTTAACTGCACCAGAAAATCCTCCCATGACATCTTGTTCGCTTCTCCTTTGGGCATCGAATCGACTAGTAGCTTCCACCAACTTAGTACTCCAGATTTCAACAAAGGAACCGCGAGAGCGGTCTTTTGCCTATTGCTACACTCGCAACTCTCAAACATCGTCTCCATCTCGGATATCCAGTTCATGACTTCCACCGGCGTCGGGCTTCCAGATAGACTCGGTGGTTTGGACGCCATGAAGTCCTTGTATTTGCATCCACGTCCGTCATTTCCTCCATCCTGGTGGTTTTGCCTAACTATCGGTGGGTTGGCTTGACCAACAGTCCGACTGTAGTTTCCCTCCTCAGTCTGCCTTTCGTTCAACTTGGGCTGTTCAATCTGTATGGTCACTTCCTCTCAATTTTGTTGGAGCAAACGCCTGGTTTCCTCTATTTGATGATCTAACATCGCCTGGATCATCGCTTGCAGTCCGGCCATCGTTATTGGCTCAGCAGCGGCTACCACAACCGGTATTTGCTCAATTACTGGGTGCTGGTTTCGGTTCCCATTTGCATTCACGTTTCCGCTACGGGTTCTTGCCATCTTGATCTATACACCAAATAAGGTGAATCTAGACCTTTACTTAGGATTGACGTCCAAATCGTCCTTATCACTCCGAAACGTTTACATGCTAGTTCTAATATCGTATTCGTACGTTTAGAATCCTAAACACATAAGGTTTCCAGATCCGGTCGGCAACAGACCATAGATCCGATCAAACTATAGCATAACAAATCATTTAGCACATATAAGCAATTTAGGCATCATTCCTAAAATAAGCTAGTGCTCACACGTCACAATCATCGCTTAGCATTCTAAGTTTAAGTCTAGAAATAAATTCATATTCCTAGTTCGCTTCAACTAATGCTCTGATACCAACTGTGACATCCTCATTTTCACGGCCAGAAAAGACCGATTTTGTTTATGCTTTTTAAAAATCAGAGTACTTCTTTAATAAAAATGTTGCGAAATTTGTCCCTAGAAAAACATGATAAATACGTTATTAAAACATTTTCGAAGAAACGTATTTTATTCATTTTAAAACGTTTGGGATGTCATCGTCAATACAGGAACATAAGCATAAACGAACTTACATTTATTTACACTAGTGATCTACATCTCTTTAATCTCTCAGTGTAATGTCACTTCATATCGACACTTGTGATATAAATAAACTGAGTGGGTCAGGTTGGGAAACCTGGTGAGTACATAGGGTTTTCAACCCACAATAATATAATTATTATGTTTAAACAATCAAGCAATTAAACCTAATTACCCATCCCCATTATCTTCTTTATTCTTAAGGATCTACCCTAAGAATCAACCATTCCTTGTTCATACATTCTTAAGGATCATCCTAAGGAATCGGCACGAAGTCCATCGTCACCAGGGCTTAGGCACTAAGTATACATAGTCGCCAGAATTTATACAATAGGCACTAAGTCTGCATAGTCGCCAGGGTTTTGGCACCAAGTCTGCATGATCACCAGGGTCTAGGCATCAAGTCTGCATGATCACCAAGGTTTAGAGTACACCGAGTGAACACATCGTTCACAACACCTGCAGGTTGCGAGCCGGCTAGTGTTCCACTGGACTATCTAGAATAGTTCGTGGTTGTCATCCATACTCTGCTGAATGACGGGGACATCATTTGGGAAAAAGGCTTCTCACATCGTACACCTCTCACCCATACCTCAAGGTCTATATCACCTCTCAACTCATCGTCCAACTCATATTTCATCTATTATATCTACCCATGTTTTACCCCAACATTTTCGTAGATATAAAATACATATATAGTTTAAATCATTTAAAACATGTATAAAATCTTTCACCGAGCATAGACAGCAAGCAAACAGACAATATGCACACATAGCACGTAGTAAATACTTCATATTTATGTGTAAGTTGAAGGGGACCATGCGCTCACCTGAGTAGGTGATGACTCAGCACTCGAACAGCGCTTCGATACTCTCAAAACAATTTCCTTCGATAAAACCTAGTATCAATACCACTAGGGTTTAGTCTAACGATAACCGTGACAAACTAATAGTCTGACTATTATTATTATTATATAAGCGTTAAATAACACTCAATATAACTCATAATAATAGCCCAAATACTCATTATAAGTTCCTAATAATGTTACTATATTAAAACATAAGCTATACTAAAGATAGGTTAGGTGTAGCTCACTTACAGCGGGTTTTCTCGAAAACTGGGCTTCGCTGGAGCAGCATTCCCGAGCCGAAAGGCTCTTTTCTGGGGACTTCGGGAGCCTCGGGGCTTCCTTCGGGTGCTAGGGGGTTTACCTAGGCTTCGGGAGCCTCGGGACTTCGGGAGCCTCGGGGGTTCCTTCGGGTGCTAGCCGAAAGGCTCTTTTCTCGGGACTTCGGGAACCCGGAACTTCTATTTATAGGGTGAAATCCTGACGGACTCGTTGAGTCAATTTACTGACTCGCCGAGTCAGTGCCACGTGTCATCACCTGATGGCTTTCCTTGGGGAGAAAACCTTGGCCCATATTCAGCCGCGTCACCCTTTTTGCAGCAACACCCTGCTGACTTCTAAACCCCGTAACTTTCACATACGAGCTCCGTTTTTGACGTTCTTTTTTTTCCACGCGTAGGTAAAAACAAGATCTACAACTTTCATTTGGACCCCATCGGCTAATTCTCGACCGATCTCAAATTTAACAGTAGGAGGCGTTTAGACTGTTAAATGACCGCGAAGAATTCGTAACTCCTTCATACGGACTCCGTTTTTGTCTATATTTTTACCTTTGAGTTCCTATTAATGAGATCTTCAACTCTAATTTAGGTCGCATAAGCCAAAAACCGCTCTAACTAAAATTCGAGTTTCGGGCTGTGCACTGCTAAGCCGAATGTTAGAAAAATCATAACTTCCTCATACAAAGTCAGATTTGGCCGTTCTTTTTATGGATTTTCTCGGCTTAACATATTCTACGACTTTCGTTTAGATCACTAAGGCTAAATCGCGCTCTATCGTAAATTCACTTTTTACACTTCCCGGTGTCGTGCCGGTTTTGCCGTAAAACTTCGACGAGCCATAACTTCTTCGTTATAACTCGGATTTTGGCGTTCTTTATATGTACGGAAACCTTGAGACATATTCTAAAACTTGGTTAAAATTATTTATTCTAAATAATCTTTTGTCGAAAAGTCGTTTTCAACCCTTATTGCCTCTAAATCGGCTAGCCCGGATCTACGGGCGTTACACTCGAAGACCTCGTACTCGACGTTCTTCAGGCATCGGAATGTTATGACACTTGTCACCTCAGAACTGTCGGTCTAGCTGTTGCAAGCAGCTCAGGTGCAGGTTGTCAAACCCAATATAGATCTATATACAACTATCACACTCTCCCTACAAGAGATTCTGGCTATAACTACATGACTTTTCTGTAGTACTAAAGAGTACTCCGAAGATGAATGTCTCACAAATTCATTCATTAACATGTTCACGTAGTTTGTAATAAAATACTCGCTTTGTAAATCGATTGTATTACCATTTGAGGTGTCCAAACTATACCTATTATAGTTTTATCAAAATGTTTTATGTTGTAAATGAAATCTTGTTATGCATGACCTTGTATTTCAACAAAATGACATTGAAAATGCTAAATACAATACCTTACACACCTTGCTCAGCATGTTACAAGGTGTGAAAAACTCTTAAACTTGTTTTTAACAGTTTTTCTCTTAACTGCCACTGTTTTAGATTATTTATAGAAAAATCATCGTAAGTCAAAAACTAAATCCGTAAACTCGTAGAGTTTGGAAAAAGATTCTAATATGTTCACAATTTTTCTTATAATTTTTGGTGGTCTCAAACCAGTGTGAAAATGTTCATTTTCACGACCTGGTCTGATTTCGTTGTTGTAATGATAGACAGTTTTGTACAAATCACCATAAATTGTAGAAAAATCATATGTATATGAGCAAGTAGTCATTTTAAGTTATAAACCCGAACTATTTTCATATTGAACAGTTTTGAAAAATATTAAGTTTAAGTTGGATAAAACAGTTCATGAACAGGTCACAACGTTTCTATTGTAAGCTGTCAAGTTAAGTTTTAAATATGTTTTGGTGTTTTAACTTGTATTCCCCCCCCCCCCCCCCCCCCTCTGAAAACTAAGGAAAACTAGAAAAATGTAGGGGTATGAAATCACCTTTAGTGATTCTTGGAAGAGTGGAAGGTCAAAGACGAGGAGTATCAAGTCAATAACACTTGATGAACACGTAAAAGCTTGGATGATCCTAAGAACGATTCTTTGGCATTAGAATGTGTGTAGATGATTCAAGGATGTTATGAAAACATGGAATAACACTTGATTTTAGAGGAAATACTTACTAAAAAGTGAAGTAATAGCTCAAGAACACTTCCAAGAAGTGGCTGGAAGTAGAGAGAAAAAGAGGCTCTTTTAAAGGTTTGAGAAGTGTATAAGTGTTTGATTTGATCAAAGTGAACCAAGAAATCCTCCAAGGATTTCTTTATATAGATGTAGTTGGAGCAAGTTACAAGATTGATAGGATGTTTTCCTTGGTTTGTTTGATGTGGATAGGGTTGGGTTAATGGGGAAGTGACACATGGATGCAAGTGGGCACACTTGACCCACTTGTGGGGTAAAATATCCTTAGATATTTTTATTAATGAAATAATGATTTTAAATTAATAAATCCTTGAGAAATAAATAAAATATGAGTTATGGGAGTTTAAAGAGGTAAAAATATGAATTTGGTGAAAAAATCCCGTCAAAAACGGGCTTAGGAGGCGAAAGTGGTCGAAAACCGGAAGAATGAAGCGAACCGGCGAGGTTCGGCCCTTAGGAGGTGAGAACCGAGAGAAGGGAGAAGGAGGGACCGAAGGTAGGTGAAGGAACCAAAGGTAGAGGCTCGGGCCCGAAGGTTCGGTTCGCTTCTGGTGCAAGAGGTTCGGTCCGAGGTCAGTTCGGTTATGAGGGTTCGGTCCTGAGGAGTTTCGATTCTAATGGGGCTTCGGTCCTAATAGGAGCTTCGACCCTATATGGCTGTTTTTCAATTTAACTTCCCGTTTCAAGTGGTTTTTGGCCAATTTAAGGGTCGGGATGACCCGAATGATTATAAAAAGTTTGAGAGAGATTTGAGAGAGATTTACTTTTAGTCATTTTCATCGAATAATCTTGCAATGCAAGGTCCGTGGACCCCGTTATACTTCGTTTATGATTATTTTAAGTCCCCAAAAGGGTCCTTAGTCGTGTTTTGATGCGTTTAACTCCCTTCTTGGGGTTTCACATTGATAAACACATAGATTTACCGAGACACTCGAATTCTTGACATACAAATGTACGTTTTCATAGAATAACTTTTAATCATACAAGTATTATACAAAATTGACCGGTTTGACTTGTTGACCTGACTTTAACTTGTTGACTTTGACTTTGACTTTGACTTTGACTTTGACTTTGACTTTGACTTTGACTTTGACTTGAATTTGACGGTTTCCACAAGGTTTTCTAAGAGTACGATCACAAAATGCTTAGAATGAATGATCTTAGCATGGAAATGAAGTTATACAACTTAGATGTGTAAGGACTTACCAAGGGAAAGATGAGTTTTTGGTGGAAACCTTCTTGATCCACCTTAGATCTTTGAAAATTTGAGAAGGAAATGAAGACTTTCTAGAGAGAGAGTGAGGTTGAAAGAAGTTGGTGAAATGTGTGTGTGTGTGTGTGTGTGTTATGATTTTCGGCCGAGAGATAAGAAGAAGAGAGGGGGTGAGGGATGAGGTGATATGCATGGAAATATTAGATTTATGCATGGGTTTCTAATGGGTAATTATGGGGTGTCTTGCCCTCATAATTCTACATTTCTCTTTTCTTTCTTTTTTTGTTTCCTACTTGAACCGAGATTTGGGTTGTATAAGAAGGAAAGGAGTCATTTTTAGCCCATGTTCGAATTTATGAGGTTCAAGTAACATTCTTCGGCCCATTGGTCCTTTAGAGTAATTCACGGCCCAACGTACATCAAAGAATGAGTTTTATGGCCCATTAGGTTAATTAGATTTGTCATGGCCCAATAAGGGTATTTTATTTCATTTCAGGCCCATTATGGACCAAAATGTTAAAATAAATGAAAGTGGGTACAATTAGAGCCCATTTAAGAGTTCTAAGCCCAAAATAGTCAAATTGGAAGCTTATTGGTCCATTAGGCCCAACAAGAAAATCCTAGTCCAAAATGGACTTCAACCGGGATTTTTAGGGTTTCCAGCTTTTGTTGACTATTTGAAAGTTTGTATAAGGTATTTGATGGAATTTTGTTGTCATTTAGTAAATACCATGCATGTTTTAGCTACAATGTCATTCTTTGTTGAGTGTTTACAACGTATCAGAATTCCTAGTTGTGACATGGAATCCCCAACCTGATTCCCTAAGGCCTTCTATCAAACATTACGAGAACATGATCCCATCATTGGCAAGTTTTCAGAACTTCCAACTCACACTATCTTGTCTTCCTTCCTGACAAGGAAGCGAAACTTATCCCAGTTTCAAAACTGCTCCAGTTTCTGAATCCCTAGATGATTCTCCCCCACTTAGATTCGGCTAAATATTCACAATACATGAAAAATAAAGAAATCCTAACACTACTGATAACTCCAAATGATGTGAAATGATACCGTACTCAAATCTTTGAGTCCAATTAATCGATGCTGAAAGCAAAGCTTCAGTAATAAAACACTTCCCTTGGTGACCCCATGAGTCAATTTGAGCACAACGATTGAACCCACCAAAACCTGTTGAGGGTGGATAACCACCCTGCTGAACCCTGACCACAAACCTTCTGCATAATGCCCCTGAACCGATCTCGACCGTAAACCAAGATGACACTGCACACTCCCAACCCGCAATTAAAGAAATGACCTTTAGCTACCCACTAATAATTCTCGGCATGCAAATGGCATATGAATTCTCTTGAAAACATAGTTCAAACGTAGACAGAGAATAAACCCATATATACACTTACTCAAACCCTTGGAAAAAAAGACTCCATCGTCCAGTTTCCGGCACATGTTGCACTGAATCCGGCCCTATTGGTTGATCTTTTAGAAAAATATGTTCTAATCGTATTACCATCTACGATTGTGGTATTCTATTTTGTTGATTAAGCGATCTATGATTTGGCTAGGATGGTTTTTACAGATTATGTTTGGCCTGATAATTGTTCTTGTTATAAAAAGATACATCCAACAAAAAGTGAAAGACAATTTTTTAAATTAATACCCTCATCTAACTATAAAGGGTCTTTTCTCAACTTTGATGACTTGTAACATAGTTTTGGCTGAAATTTTCAATATTTCGGCATATATCACCTTATGAGTTAAATAATGATATCAGATCTTTGAGCAATCAGGTTTTCTTCAGTTTTTAAATTATTTTGCAGAAAATGGTCCAATTTGGTATTATTGATCTCACAAAAGGCAAGTCTCATGTCTCTTTTAGTGTATTCATTGAGTTTAAAAGTTTCTTCTCTATATTTGTTTTTAAAAAATGTTAAATCTTGATTTAATTAATGTAAGTCAGCATGTAGTAAAGGTGCAAGAAGAGCAAAGTATTAAATATGGAATGATCATGGTTATGTCAAGCCAAAATACAATTTTAAAGTAACAAATGCTAAATTCAAAAGGTAAGCACCAGTAATGCAAAATACATATTATGCTTCCGAAACAAATAACCCAAAACTAACCTCTTCCACAAACAAATTACATTTTAACTAACATCAATAAATTATTATTACACTGTCTTGATTTTTAATTATACATTATAGAGAATCGGTTAACATAGTTAGTATTTTTGTATTCGTATCGGTTTTGAACTAAAAAAACTATATTCAAATAAAAAAAATGAAATGGAACATATACAATGGTAAAAATGCAAAAATAACCTTCAAATTTAGTTTGATACAAAAAATTGTCTTAAACTTATTTCTAAAAGCAACAAGAGATAACAATGAACTTTCAAAAAGAAATAAGAAATTGCAACGAACTTTTCAAAACTATCAAGAATGTATAATATAGGATGATAATAATGCTAAAAAAACACAGAGTTTGGTCTGATGCGAAAAAAATAATTTTATATGAAACTAGAATTGCAATAATACTAAAAGAACCTATATGTTTTTATCTGATGCAAAAATGGTATGAACATACTTCTAAACTGGCAACAAATAGCAATGAACTTTTAATTCATCTTGAATAACCATTTAATAGCTATATGTAAAAGATATGCATACTTAGCAGTTAAGACCACAGACCTTACTCAAACGTCTGCAAATATCTTCAAGTAAGCATTCTTTTTTCCATTATTTTATCATTATCATAAAATTTAAAAAGAAAAAAAAGACATCCTCATGTGTTTAAATTGTTTAATTCATATCATAATAACAAGTAAGTTGTGTGATAATTATGTATTTTGACATTTTCAATGAGTCACGGGCAATATCTAAATCGAGCAAACATAACGATTTTTATATTTATTGGTTAGAGTTTCTTTATATTTAATATTGTGCGGGGTTTATGTGGTTTATTTCGAATGAACATAAATAAGTTGCTATTTTTTTAAAATAAACAATTATATTTCGCAGTATAACCATAAAATAACAATGTATTTTGAAAGTACATTGTCAAATGTTGGATTATATTTGCGTAGACTTGTTTTCGTGCATGATCGATTATATATAGTTGTTTCCCGTGTCACAAGCAAAAAATGTTTGAAGTTACTTTGTCACGAGTAAGGTCGTTCAACTAATAAAAAATATTGTTTACAAAGAGGTCCTTCAACGACTATATATATTTGTCAATTCCAGTGTATTTTCTATACATTTCAATAATACCAATAACCTTGATTTTTTTAATTATTCTGCAATATATATATATATATATATATATATATATATATATATATATATATATATATATATATATATGCGTTTCTCCGCGTTTAATGCGGTTCATAATCTAGTTTCTATAAAACAAAAATAAATAAATAATATTTTTTTCAGCACAATATCCATTAAAATCCATTAAAGAAACTAAAAAAGAAAAAATATATGTTAGAAAGGCTTATTGAGAGAAAAGAGCTTTGCACAAAAAATAAAAGCCGCTAAATATGATTTGAATCCGGGACACCTGGTTAGCGTAGCCATTGTTTCTTAAGTTGTGCTACAGCGGCCTATCTTATTATTGAAACCCCAAAGTGATTTTTATTCTAAAAATCCATAAATCATAATGACAAATACAAAGATAATTTCATCAACCGACAAACGTTTTGCTTATTAAAAACCGATGTGACACACATTACCACGAAGTGAAAATTGTAATACAATAGAAGTGTGTGGATCTTTTTATGGAACGAATGAATTTTATAAAGAATGGAAAGAAAAGAAAAAAAGCCTTAGCAAGAGGCTAAAGGCAAAACGAAACAATTTCATCATAATGTTTAAAATGGAACTTTTAAGCCATGCTTTCGATCCACCATCCAATTAAAAGAAAAAGCAACAATATCATCAAATAACCTATCTTGCCTAGGTCTCATTTAGTCGAACACACTTATTTCTGAAGTTCCATATAGACCTCCAATTCGTGTAGATAATAGCTTTAAAGATATCCCTCTTATTCATATTTAAATGAACAAAATCCAAGAAGAAATATATCCCATCCATAGAATTCATAGAATTTAAAGAAGACAGATCAAGATCTCACCACTGACTGATCTTTAGATTCAAAGCTTTAGCAACCATACACTTCAAAAAAAGATGATTAACACTCTTCACTTGATCCATGCAAATAGGACAAAGTGAACAAGGAACATCAATACCTCTAGAAATAAGATTATATTTAGTAGGAAGGCGATTTAGCATAGTTCTCCAACTAAAAATATTCACTCTGTTAGCACCAGTCTATTACATCTAGTTTCACCCAAGTCATGCAGTAACATTAAGTTATCAATTATCTGACACATCACTTTCACCAAAAAAATCAACATTATTAGCTGGATTCCACACCCACGAGTCTTTAGAATCCCAAAATTGAACATTAGCTAATAACTCTACCATGGCCGAAAATTGAGAAGTTTGAGCCCCTCCTCTCATATCATATCTCCAACACCAATTGCAGTTGTTACCATGACGCCTATCAGCAACAACACAATTAGAGTCAACATCCAAAGCAACTAGTCTAGGAAATAACTCGATCAAAGGAACACTTCAAACCCACACTTCCTTCCAAAACATAGTATTTATCCCATCTCCAATAGATCTCACTAAGGTGGAAAGATGGATAATATGTTTAGCATGTAGTTTCAAGATGGAACCCACTATCGACGACCATACCTCTATTGTAGTCAAATGATCATTCACAACAAAACCTGCTTATTGACCATGAATCTGTTGGTGATTTTATCACCAAATATATTTTAGTGTAATGGACTTAACAAGTGTTTCAAGAATAATGTTTTAGTTATAATACAAGTTAGGAGGTGTGGGAGTGCACACTTGTATTTACTAAAACATTATTAGTACAGAACACTAATCTACTGTGTCAAGTCGGGAAACACAGTTATCCGACTTGACACAGTAAATTTAAGGACTAATCTTTCTTTTTTGAAAGATACAAACTGTTTTCAGTTATCCGTTGATTGGATAAATCAAAGAAAACGGCGCCAATTGAAACACAGAAAACCGGGAAACGCTTCCTTCTTCATCTTCTTCTAAAATTGATTCTGATTTTGTGCCTAAAATCAGAATTGTTGCATCAGGAATTATCCTAAGTTTGGATTTCGTGATACCCAAGGCATATAGGGTCGAAATATCAAACAAGGAAAGTGATTACACGATTCCTGTTTTGTTATCCAGATTTCCATAACCCTGTTTCGATTTTCCCCAACAATCTTGTTTGATATTTTTTTCGTTTTTCTGGAAAAGATGGCTGGCAATTCATTGAAAGACATGAATACTTTGTTTGGCAAATTGGAGAAATTTCAAGGTCAAGATTTCAGACGTTGGCAAAAGAAGATGTACTTCTGGTTGACCACTTTGAAAGTTGTCTATGTTATTTCTACTCCAAAACTAGAAGAGGTTGAAGATGCAAGTCTGGAACAAATCAGAAGGAGAAGCAAATAGGAGAATGACAACTACATCTGCCTTGGTCATATTCTGAATGGTATGTATGATTCCCTCTTTGACACTCATCAAAATATTAAAACTGCAAGTGAATTGTGGAACACACTTGAAGCAAAATATATTGCAGAAGATGCTTCAAGTAAAAAGTTCATTGTTTCTGATTTCAACAATTATAAAATGGTTGATTCTCGATCAATAATGGAACAATATAATGAAATCCTATGAATTTATGGTCAATTCAAACAACACAACATGTCCATGGACGAATCATTTGTTGTTTCAAGTGTGATTGATAAACTTCCACCCTCATGGAAAGATTTCAAACACCATCTGAAACATAGAAAGGAAGAGATAACTTTGATTCAACTTGGAAGTCATTTGAAAATCGAAGGACTTCGTGATCAAGAGAATGACAAAGGAACTGGAAAGGGCAAATCTGATTTTGGACAGCCCCCAGTTCATATGGCTGAATGTGATAAAGAAGACAATTCTAATCACAAGAGCAAGGGTAAAAAAACGTAAGTATGAGGGTAACAACAAAAAGTCCAACAAAAAACACAAGGATTCCAAGGAACTTGTGTGTTGGAGATGCCATCTTAAAGGGCATATGAAACGTGAATGTCAGGTGAAACTTGGAAATAAAGGTGCAAGTGGTAGTGGAAAAGATGGTACTGGTGGTGGCAGTGGATCTCATGATCAATCTGCAACCAAAGGTCAAATTACTATTGATCTTGTAAGTTCAGTATTCAATGTTTTGCTACTAACTCCAAAATTTTCTTTTGTACAAGGGGTTGATACAGATTCATGGTGGTTTGATACCTGTTCTACACATCATGTGTGTAATGATGAACGGTGGTTCACGAAGTTGAACATAGTAAATAATGGTTCTGTCTTACACATGGCGAATGAAGGATCAAAGCAAATTTTAGGAACTGGTGTTGTTAGTATTACGTTTACTTTTGGAAAAACAATTAATTTGTTTGATGTATTGTATGTTCCAAACGTTCAAAAGAACCTTGTGTCTAGTGGTTTGTTGAATTGTATGGGTTATAAACAAGTGATCGAGTCGAACAAGTATGTGTTGTCTAAATGTGGAATATTTGTGGGATTTGATTATTATTGTGAACGTGTTTTTAAGTTAAATGTTATAAATAGTTTTGCATCACATGTCAAATCTACTTGTATGACTTCTGCATCTAATCTTGATAATTCTATGTTATGGCATAATAGATTAGGTCATGTTCATATTAAAAGAATGGTTGAAATGTCAAAATCCGGATTGATTCCAGCTTTTGACATTAATTCTGAAAAATGAAAAACTTGTATGTTAACTAAAATCACGAAACAACCGTT
Organism: Lactuca sativa; assembly: GCF_002870075.4. Classification (NCBI taxonomy): domain Eukaryota; kingdom Viridiplantae; phylum Streptophyta; class Magnoliopsida; order Asterales; family Asteraceae; genus Lactuca; species Lactuca sativa. Next base: position 163,023,440 of record NC_056624.2, on the reverse strand, counting down.
TCCAAATGTGAATAGAAAATCAGAAGTGTTGGAATTGATTCATAGTGATCTATGTGATTTTCATGCTACACCTTCCTTGGGAAATAAAGAGTACATTGTTACTTTTATTGATGATTCAAGTCGGTTTTCTTATGTATACTTGTTACATTCCAAAAATGAAGCTTTGGAAAAGTTTAAAGTATATAAAACCGAAGTCGAATTACAGTTGGGTATTTCTATAAAATGTCTTAGGACAGATAGGGGAGGAGAGTACATGGATTCTGAATACTTTCAATCGGTTGGAATCATTCATGAAACCATAGCTCCTTACAATCCACAACAAAATGGTGTCGCTGAACGGAAAAATTGAGTTTTAAAAGAAATGGTAAACTCGATGCTTTCTTTTTCGGGTTTAAGTGAAGGCTTTTGGGGTGAAGCTATGCTCACAGCTAAATATGTGCTAAACCGGGTTCCTAATAAACGGAACAAAGTTACTCCTTATGAACTTTGGCACAAGAAAGCACCAAATTTGAATTATTTTCAAATTTGGGGATGTCGAGCAGTTGTGAAATTACCCGAACCTAAAAAGAAATTTTTTGGTGAAAGAGGAATTGACTGCATATTTATTGGATATGCAGAACATTCCAAAGCTTATAGGTTTTATGTTATAGAACCTAATGAGGCATATTCCGTTCATACCATTATAGAATCGCGAGATGCTATTTTTGATGAGCTGAGGTATTCTTCAATTCAAAGACCAAAGGATCTGATTCCAAGCACAAGTGAGGTGCCTAAATCAGATGTTAAGGAAGTTGTTTCAATTCCAGAAACACATCAACTTTGTAAAAGCAAACGAGGTCGAGTCGCGAAAAATTTTGGTGATGACTTTCAACTATTTTTAGTTGAAGGTTCAAGGGATAAAGTGGAGAAACAATACTCATATTCCTCTCATCGTGAGACTGATCCAAAGACTTTTAAGGAAGCTATGGAGTCTCGAGATGTTGCGTTTTGGAAAGAAGTGGTTGATGAAGATATGTCATCCATTATGGAGAATAATGTTTGGGTGTTATCTGATTTACCTCCTGGTTCTAAGCCTTTAGGATGTGAATGGATTTTCAAAAAGAAAATGAAGGTAGATGGAACCATTGATAAATTCAAGGCTCATCTGGTCATACAAGGTTTTAGACAAAAAGTCGGTATCAATTATTTTGATACGTATACACCGGTAGCATGGATTTCTACCATTAGATTGTTGCTTGCTTTGGCAGCTATTCACAATCTAGTTATTCATCAAATGGATGTAAAAACAACTTTTTTGAATGGTGATCTTGACGAGGAAGTTAATATGAAACAACCAGAAGGTTTTGTTCTGCCTGGAAATGAGCAAAAGGTTTGTAGACTTGTGAAATCATCGTATGGACTTAAACAAGCTCTAAAACAATGGCATTTGAAGTTTGACAAAGTTATTTTGTCTAATGGTTTTTCTTTAAACCAATTTGAACAATGTGTGTACAGCCGTTTTGATTCATCTGGATCTGGTGTGATCATTTGCTTGTATGTAGATGATATGTTGATTTTTGGAACTGATCAAAATCAAATTAATGCAACAAATAATTTATTTTCTTCAAAGTTTTCCATGAAGGATATGGGCGAGGCGGATGTAATCCTTGGAATAAGGATTAAACGGGTGAACAAGGGACTTGCTATTACACAGTCACATTACATTGAGAAAATTCTCAAACGGTTCAATTACAGTGATTGTACACCTGTTAGCACCCCTATGGATTCAAGCATGAAGTTGATGCCTAATAGAGGCATATCAGTTTCTCAACTTGAATACTCGCAAGCTATTGGTTCTTTGATGTATGCTATGACTAGCACTCGTCCAGATATAGCTTTCGCAGTGGGAAGATTGAGTAGATTTACTCATAATCTTAGTACTCAACATTGGCAAGCGGTTCATCGTGTTTTCAAGTATTTGAAAGGAACCAAGGATTATTGTTTGTGTTATTCAGGATTTCCTTCGGTCTTGGAAGGATATTTTGATGCAAGTTGGATATTGTAACGACCCATTTTTCACGTCCAAAAATTTCATTTTTCAATTAATATTTAGTAAAATCATTTGCAAATAAACATTGTCCAATCAAACCATTTCATAAACATATACTATGTCTGGAAACCAAAACATGTAAACTATCAAAATATCAGAGTATGAATCCCAGAACAATCCCATGAATGCGGAAAAAAAGTGTGTGTGTGTGTGTGTGTATGATGTGCCGCTACCGCACCAGCTCCTTCCCCTTCGACGAAGAGATACCTGAAACCAAAACTGTAAACTGTAAGCACGAAGCTTAGTGAGTTCCCAGAACAATCCCATGAATCCTAGAACAATCCCAGAACAATCCCATAACAATCCCATGAATCCAAGAACAATCCCATGAATGCGGAAAACAGTGTGTGTGTGTGTGTGTATGATGTGCCGCTACCGCACCAGCTCCTTCCCCTTCGATGAAGAGATACCTAAAACCAAAACTGTAAACTGTAAGCACGAAGCTTAGTGAGTTCCCCCATCGTACCACATACCATACGATCACATAACATACATACTGCCAGGCTATTCTGGGGTGCCTGACTACCCGGTGCGGCCATTCTGGGGTGCCGACTACCCGTGCGGCCATTCTGGGGTGCCGTGCTACCCGTGTCAAGCCATTCTGGCGTGCTGACTACCCATCGGTCCTAACAAGCGATCCTCGGGGACTATTTCACCCCTACTGCTACTATCACATATATCATAACATAAACATACTATCGGACATATCTGGGGTGTCCGAACTACCCTTCGGTCCTATCAACCGAACTTGGGGACTATTCCCCTCCTACTACCATTATCACATATAACATATCAGGCCAGCATATAAACATATCATCACATACTGTCAGACATATCTGGGTAGTCTGACCTACCTTTCGGTCCTAACAACCGAACTCTACTACTATCACATATAACATATCATGCCAGCATATAACATATCAGGTAGTAGCAAACCTAGATGACATCACAAAGACGATCATCTAACATACAACTCCTACTGGTGGGCCGGCATTGTGGCCGTAGACCCACCGCTACTGGAAGGTAACTCACCTTAAAGTAGCTGCTGATTTGAGTGGGAACTGAGTATCTACTGCTGCTGCTGCTGTTCTGGAAGTCCTTCGGCTGTAATTCCCACAAAACATTCAGTCAAATACTGCTAGCTGTACTTAGGGTAAAATGGCCATTTTACCCTTGACAAGGTCAAAGTACAAGTCAAAGTCAACTTCTAGTTGACCCGACTCGCCGAGTTGGCTTGCCAACTCGTCGAGTCCCTACCCATTCGATTTTCCTCAATCCGACTCTACTCGTCGAGTTAGGCATTGCCTCGACGAGTTCTCCTTCTAACTGATGTCCAAAAGTCCTTCATCCTACTCGCCGAGTTGCATGAACAACTCGTCGAGTTCATCTTCATTCGATGAACACTCTATGCTGAGACTCGCCGAGCTGTATGAACAACTCGCTGAGCCTGTTCTTGAGGTAAGAAGATTGCCTTGGACTCGCCGAGTCAGGGCATTGACTCGCCGAGTTCCTCCATGGATGGGTCTGGTTTTCGACTCACTGATTCCACCCACGACTCACAACTCCACTCAGCAAACACGAAAAGGGGAAAACTTGGGGACTCGCGGCTCGACTCGCCGAGTCCGATGAAGACTCGCCGAGTCATTCACATGCAATTACTATATACTCGATTCTGCTTGAATCCAGCTCATACCATACATAGATCTGGGCTCTTAGGGTAGGTTTTACATGTAAAATTTCCAACTTTACGTGTATACATGCATAGGATGGGGATTTAAGGCTTAATAAAGGCTAACATGGTAGAGCTAAGACATTCAAGCACTTTACTCCCATAAAGGACATGGATCTGAGCTTCTGGAGCTCAACCCTGCCTAGATCTAGAGGTTAATCAGCTCATTACAACCCCTAATCCACAACCAAGCTTGGAAATGGTTCAAGAAGGACTTTAATGGTGCCCTAAGGGACTTTAAGCATAAAAACAGAAGGAAACTGAGTTATGCCACAATGAATCTCTGAAATATCACCAAGATATCAGGCCTCCTTCTTCTCCTCTTGATCCACTCTCCTTCTTCTCTCAAAATCTTCAAGAAATCACACCAAAACACTTCAATCTCACTAGAGAAGGGGTTAGGTCGATATAAGGAGCTCTAAGGGTGAAGGAGTCAGGCTTGGGGCGCATAAGGTTGCTTTAAATAAGGTGCAAACCCTTGAAATTAGGGTTTCATCCACACAGCGGGGACTTGCCGGGTCCAGAATATGGACTCACCGAGTCGCCAACTTAAGCGTGCTCAATATCCCGGCTCTACTCGGCGAGTTGGGCTTACAACTCGCCGAGTCCAAGGCTAAAAATGTAACTTACTTAGATAGGTCATATGTACCAGGAACCAGGTGCTACATATATCCAATAGAGAAGATCACTCTTCTACAACTGGTTGGGTATTCTTGCTTGGTGGAGGTGCTATCTCATGGGCATCTAAAAAGCAATCTTGTATAACAAGTTCAACAATGGAATATGAGTTTATTGCATTGGCTGCTGCAAGCAAGGAAGCAGAATGGTTAAAGAATTTGATTTATGAGATTCCATTGTGGAGGAAACTGATTTCGCCATTATCTATCCGATGTGATAGTGTTTCTACTTTGAGTAAAGCTTATAGTCAAGTTTATAATGGTAAATCGAGACACATTGATGTTAGACATGGGATGATTAGAAATCTAATCATGGATGGTGTGATTTTGATTGAGTTTGTAAAATCACAACAAAATTTGGCGGACCATCTCACAAAGAGTTTGGCGCGAGACTTAGTGCACAAGTCTGTTATAGGGATGGGCTTAAAGTCCATAAAAATTCTTATGAATGAGACACCCAATTCCCCTCTAATACAATGTTAGAGGTTGAATTCAATGAGGAAAGCTTATTTATATGAATTGAAACACACATTAAAACATCCCAAGGTACGTGTGTTTGAACCTGTAGAGACCAGGATGAATTTGATTTATTAATGATTCTTTTGATAAAATGTATACAGGTACATGAATAAAAGAATCACCTATATGATCGTGAAGTATAGTCGTACTTCAAAGAGCTTGGGACTTGGCTTTTACACGATCAAGAATAGATAGGGACACATGGCTTTATAATTAGTGTCAAGTTATTTTATTTTAGATGATTGTAAAACTAATGTGTGTATTATCTTCAGATATTCAAACGAGTTGATGGGTTCAATCTTTAAGATACCTTGATTTCTCGAATGTTTGAAATGTGTAATATACTAACATGAAAATTCAATCATATCGATATTTTCATTTAAGCATTAGTTTCGTTTCTTTGGTTTGGATAAGGAATTATCGACACCAGAATTAGTAACTAATCCTGATGCCATTCAATCGAATCGATACTTTCATTTAAGCACCCCTATGAATCTTTCCAGCCATTCAACTTCAAACAAAACTTGTCAAAATAGGCTGCCAATTTTTAATAAGAAACATATTCAAGTCTACCGGGACATCAAGATATTTGAATGGAAAGAAAACCACCTCACACCCAGATAAACTAGCAAAACTGAGAACCACATTAGCCGAAACTCCCACTCCAAAAAATTTCGACTTGTGAAAATTAATCTGGAGACCCGAAACTTCATAAAACATTTCAAAATTAACACAAAATTCTCCACATTTTGTATAGACCACTTACCTATAAAAATTGCATCATCAACATAAAGAAGATGACGCAACATGATTTTATTACCTCCCACTTTTAAAGGCTTAAAAATGTTCAACTACACCGCATCAGACATCGCAACATTCAAAGCCTCCATGACAAGAAGAAAGAGAAAAGAGGACATAGGATCTCCTTGCCTAAGACCCCACTCCAAAGAAAATTTTGCAATAGGGCTTCCATTAACCAAAACTGAAGACTTAGAGGAGATAAGACAAGCCTTAACCCAAGAAACCCAATTGAGGCCAAACCCCATAAATTGCATAATCTTGATAAAAAAATCCCAAGACATGGAGTAGAACACTTTTTCAAAATCAACTTTTAAAATCATGACTTTCTTCTTTTGTTTTTTACAGCAAGCTACCACTACATTAATTATTAACGGGCCGTCTAAACTTTGTCTACCTTTAATGAAGGCAGAATATTCCATACCAACTAAAGAACCCACCACCTTAGCAATACGATTTGCAAGAGCTTTAGCAATTATTTTATAAATAACTCCAATGAGACTAACTGGACAAAAATCTCTAACTAGGGTAAGATCTTTCACCGTAGGAATTAAAGTTATAAACGAAGATGGATGAACTTTCTGGCACAAAAATCTCTCAAAAATCAAACACATCACCCTTAAGAATACCCCAAAAGTGTTTAATAAAACAAAAATTGAACCAGTCAGGACCTGGCATCTTCAGAAAAAGTATTCTGGAAAACTCCACCATCAATCTCTTTATCGATTTGGAATAAACGATTAACTACCTTATTCTTTTGTCTTTTTCTTTTTTCTTTCTCCTCCACCACCCAAGAACGAAGTTTGAATTTATCATTCTTCAGTTTATCTTTAAACCGAGAGAAAGCGCAACCAACCGAACTATCCAAGTCGTTCCAAACTTGAGTCATAATGTCATTGAAACCTTCTCAAGAAGACCACAAATTATAAAATTTAAAATGAGAAGGGCCAAAATCTCTAACGGAATTATGAAGCAAAATAGGCCTATGATTCGACCATTTTAACTCCAACGCCATTAGGAATTAACTCTATAATCTCTTCCAACTTTGTCGTTTTTGTACCATGCACATTTGATCTAGTGAAAGCAAAACCTCCCATTTGAACATCCACTAAAGAAGAATCATTAATGAAAAAATTAAAATCATTAGAAGAATAAGGACAAAAAGTCGTACCCAATCGTTCTCCTGCATCTCTAACTGCATTAAAATCACCAAAGCAAAAATTCAGAATATTCTCACAAAAAATAAGAAAATCCCATAGGTCTTTTTTTCATGACGATCTTGCTAAAAGGAAATAGAGTCAAAAGAGATATTGTGAAGATTGTTTATGTATTATATTGTTTGATAGATTACAAGTGCATACTGTTGGATTAGTGTCTAAGACCATAAATATATTTGGTATGTACTTGACTTGGTTGTAGCATGATCCTTTTGGGTTGTCTTCACACTGGTGACTAGACATGATGACTATTGAGGAGAGAGGCTGATTTATTGTTAAGAATAATAAATTAGGGTATAAATATGATTTTTTTAATATATTATATGAATAATATATTAATTTGGAATCATATTATTAATTAGTATTTAATCAGAAATTAATTTTGGGATTAAAGGAACTGATTAAAAGTGCAGGGGCTGTTTTGTAATTATTTAATAGTTGAGGCTTAGACCGATGGATCACCTTATTAGACAAGGGCCGAAAATCCTAGAAGTCTCTAGGGGTTTTCGTCCAAGACTAAAGGATAAGGAGTCCATGGACTTGCTTAGGCCCTAAGCTAATGGATTAGGGTTTCCACCCTAAAACCCTAGTTGGCCTCAAATATAAATAGACCCCTAAGGCACTAGAAGTTGTCCACCCTTGGAGAAACCCTAGTAGAGACGAATTTTGGAGCTTGTTACCCTCCTTCCTCTCTCTCTCATATTCATCATCCCACTCAAGTGTGTTTGTGAGCCATTAGAGGTACTACACTTGTGGTACTTGCTTTCAAAAGCTAGGGAAATTCAAGGTACTAGTTGTTATTACTATATAGCAAAAAAAGGTATGTATTCTATTCTTATTTGTGAATTTAAAAAATTATAGATGCATGCTAGGTTTCTTTTTGTGTTCATAAAGTTGTATGTCTAATAGTGAAAACATAGATCAAATTAGGGTTGCATGCACACATAGGATTGTTTGTATAAAACCCAATAAATATATCTTGGGTTTATATAACAGTAATACAACTAACTATGAGAGATATATATGGGAATAATATTTACATAGTAATATACATGTGTGTTAAATATTAGGTGATAGATGTGACCAGGTTATATCTTAATATTCCTCCGCAAGTGGACGATCCTTTGCGAAGACCAATCTTGGATAGGAGATAATGAAAGCGTGGTCATGGAAGAGGTTTGGTTAGAGCATCAAAAAGTTGGTCATCACCGGCTATGTGTTGAACTCGTATTATAACGTCCCAAAATTCAAGACTAAAAAATTCTTTTAATAAAACATTACTTAAAGCAAAATTATCGATTAAAAACACAATCAAATTATTAGTTTCCAAAACACATGTTCGTAATCAGAGTAAAGCATACCCAGGCTGTCTAATCTATGGTGTGTGCCATGCGATCACCTCGAGCTCTTCCCTCCGCTACCGGAAGTACCTAAAACCAAAACTGAAAACTGTAAGCACGAAGCTTAGTGAGTTCCCCACCCTACCACATACCAAGCATATCCACATACTGCACATATTGGGCCATGCCCGCTATCCTGGGCCTCGCCCCTACATCGGGCCTCGCCCGCTACAACGGCCCCGCCTGGCTTCGAGCCCCGCTCGGATACAGATCTGTTTCACTCAGGTCTCGCCTGTCACAGGGCCTCGCCCACTAACATATAGTACCACATAAACATATCACAACACATAAGCTAAACACATACTAACAGATCCTGTCTAAAGGCCTCACCTATCCTGGGCCTCGCCCTTATCCTGCTACTAATGAGTCATGGAGCCCCATCCATGCTCCTACTGATAGTGAGATACGGGCCCAACCCACACTCATTCTTTCCCTAACTTAGGCCTCGCCCCTGATCTGCTGCTAATGAGACGTGGAACACCATCCACACTCTGCTATTGGTGAGATACGGGACCTCGCCCACACTCACCTCCCTACCAGGCATATACAGGTATCACACAGACAACAAGTATAAACTATCACATAAACCATTCCTTGGGCACCCGCCCACTATTATTAGACCTCGTCCTGAATATCATACTAGCATACTGTGCCTAGGGCTAACCTTCAGGTCTTCTACTCATAACTACATGGGCTGGCATTGAGGATGTAGACCCATTCACACAAAAGGGAAACTCACCTGCACTGGCTGAACACGCTGATGATCCCGCTAGCTGCTGCCCAGACACTCTCTGAACTCCTGCTCCACTAGCTCCCCAAGCTATCAATATCAATGCAACACTTACTCTGACTGACCCCCGAAAGACAACCAAGTCAACTCTGGTCAAAGTCAAAGTCCTGGTCAAAGTCAACCTCCCAGGTCAACCCTACTCGCTGAGTCGGCCTACCAAATCGTCGAGTTCATAAGCTCAGAGTCCTTCCATTCGCGACTCGGCTCGCCGAGTCAGTCCATGACTCGCCGAGTCTACCGATTTCCGAGTCCTGACCTGTCCAACTCACCGAGTCTCCATTCAACTCACTGATTCGAGTCTCAACTCGAAGGGTTTGGGGTTTCGCGACTTGACTCGCCGAGTCTAAGAACAGACTCACCGAGTTTTTTCTTCAAACTCGCCGAGTTCCTGCCCAACTTCATCCGACTCAGCGAGTTGTTCATCCCGCTCGTCGAGTTCCTCCTAATCTTCATGGTATTCGCCGAGTCCACTCAAAGGACTCGTCGAGTCCATTCAGATCTACATACATGTAGAGTAATTTTGAGTCATGCATGGACTCCAAAACATAGATCCATACTTCCAAAGCTCAATCTGCAAACTTTACGTATAACTAAAGAGATCTAGGCTCAAAACACACTAGGGTTTGGTTAAAGGACAAAAGGGCTTCACCAACTACTCATCTTCTGATGTTTTATGACATATTGGACCATCCCAACACAAGATCTGAAGTGGCAACAACATATCTAAGCCCCCAAACTCGAATTGGGTCTCAATTAACCATAAAACCCCCAAATCTCATAACAAAATAGATCTAGATGCAAAGGAGGGAAAATGGCAGCTTATTACCTCCAAGATGAACACAAACTGAAGTAGATCTCAGATCTACACCTCTCCTTTGAAGCAACCTTCTTGATCTTCAAGTTCCTTTCCAAAACTTCCTTCCTCCAAGGCTATTTCTCTCAAATGATGGAAGCTCGCACGAAATCTAGGGTTTACAGGTTCTCTAAGATGATGTGGAGGCTGAGGGAGGGACATAACACCCTTTATATAGGATACAACCCCCGGAATTAGGGTTTTCCTCATTTAGACCAGACTTGCTGAGTCTCCTTGGCCGACTCGCCGAGTCGGTCACTTACTCCTCGACCCGGATCCCGCTCGGAATCGCCGAGTTCCTCCCTGGACTCGCCGAGTCGTTCCTTAAATTTAGGGTTTCCTTTCCTTTCTTGGCCTTTCTGACTTTGGGTGTTACAAATCTCCCCCACTTAAACTAAACTCCGTCCTCGAAGTTTTCTATGGCTCACCACCTGCGATCTGCTTTCAATACCCAACTAATCATTCCAACACCAGCTGCCTACCTTCGCTGGTCTTCCGCCCGGTCATTTTGACTAACATCAATCCTTGTGGATAATAGTCTTGGGTCACCCTGACCCTGAACATCCTGGAACACAACTTACTCAACCGACAATCCTTCTAGTACTCACCGAGTACTGCACTGAACCTATAGGGGTTCACCCCTTCTTTCCTTACGTGATTTCCTTGCCTTCCCAAGGCGATGCTCCATAACCAGCTATTTTCTCTGTCACTATAAAGACCCTATCTTCACCAAATCCAATATTCCCGCTACTTCCAGTACGGGTCATTATCGCCAGTATCCACTGGAAAATTCTTTCTATTATACTTTGGTGTCGAGCACCCCACGATCAACTAACTGAATTCCTCCATAGTCTGCTTACCCACACTGCTACTGACTGAAAATTTTCTGCTATTCCCTATCAGGCTTCCGGATGAACTGAGACCACCCTGGTCCCTACCGTCCTACCAATATCTGGATTACCGGATCCCACCGGCCGCCAGTCCCAACACAACTCCTAGTCGCTCCCAGCGACTTTCGAAGAAACTTCGACCACCTATAACTGCTCAATCTATTTTTCCATTCAGGCACTACAATCCTGGGATCCCCGATCCCCTATCTTAACACTAAGGTCCTTACCAGGTCCCACCTGTGCTACTAAAACTCACGGTCCTTGCCCACGGGTCCCACCCGCCTCTAACCTTCTAGTCCTACTTGTCTAACCACTCTCGCTCAGGCCTCGCCCACGGGTCTCACCCAACCATATTACTTAGCAACCCTGCTCTTAGGTCTCACCTACACTACTAATCTCATACGGACCTCGCCCACGGGTCTCACCCAACTATATCCTGGAGTGGCCTCTCCCAATGTCTCACCTCTCTAGGGCTATACAGGCAAACTCCCTATCATTCTCATCCACCACCCATTCCTGATCCCTATCGGATCACTAGGAGATAAGGGCCTCACCCCATCTCCGCCAACGAAGCTACTATGGAATGCTATGTCTTACCCGCAGTCTTACATCACCTTCCATCACTGACTGCTAGTGAATGTTACGGCTGCCCCGTAGTCTTACAACACTTTCCACCACTGACTGCTAATACGAAAGCACCCCATGCTATCAGTTCTCAAGATCCTCCTTTTGACTCACTCGAGTCCTACAGGCGATCCTCCAACCTGAATTCCCAACCACATACTAACCATCACCAATACACGCGTTAGCTGAGGGGGGAGGGGGTTTCTTAAACTCCCAGCCCTGAACTCCTCAATCCATCAAATGTTGAACTACTTCTTTTCCTTCTCGGAGGTCGCGCACTCATTTTGGGTCTGCATGCTCCTACCTTTGCACACTCGGAGGATTCTCCCCCACTTCGATCCTGCTCACCCCTTGCTGCTCAATACTCAAAAGAAATCTCAATCCTTACTACCATTCCATAATCAAGCTGCTGAGGAACCCAAGCTTACCATAGCCAGGGGTCTAACTAATCCATCCCCAAAACTATGCTACTCCGAACTAGCGAGACGTACCAAGTCTCTCCCAAGCATGCTACAGTTACTGCATCCTATGAAATCTTCTCCAATAGAGCATATCTCCTAACTACCATTCAAATATCCAAGGTATGCAGATGGCATATAACTCGATCACAATCAACCGCTCAAAAATAGAATACTCAAACCGATGATGATGCAGAACCATAACAATATAATCATGCACAAATAAAAGAACTAAAAATGGAAATCGCATACTTGCAACGTCCGGTGTTGATCGCGCCTCCAAGGTAGTCATCTGAAAAGCCCTGACTCCTACCGTAGGCGACTCTGCACAGCCCTGACGGCCGATTGTGATCCTCAAAGTTGTAGGGGCAGGTGCCATCACCCGTCCTGCTGAAAACAAACTGGGGCACTGGGCCTTCTTGTGGCCCCGCTGGTTGCAGTGAAAACATATCAAATCTGATCCATTAGTGGTGGTTGTTGGAATAGTGTCTAAGGCTGCAACTATATTAGGCAAGTATTTGACCCAATTGTGCATAGTCCTTTTGGGTTGCCTTCACCATAGCAACTTCATAGGATGATTTATTAAGAGAGAATAAATATTATTAATATATTATGGGAATAATATAATAGAATAATAATATTGTTATTTGATTAATATAAGTCATAGAATTAATTTGGTGACTTAAAGAGATTAATTAAATAAGAGGGTATAAACTGTCAATTGTTTGATAGTTAAACTTTAGACTGTAAATCCATATTGGATAGGGGTTGGACGAATTCTAGAAGCTAAGGATAGCTTAAAATCGTCCAAGTCTATCTAAGGAATGGATTTGGATTGCTTTAAGAGAAAATTATCCAATTAGGGTTTAAGCTGTAACCCTTAAGGAGTCTACAAGTATAAATAGACCCTATGGCAAAGGGAAATCGGACTTGATCTAAAGTAGAGAACCCCTGGCCGAATTCCTCCCCTCTCCTCTCTCTCAAATCATCCTCCTTGTTATTTGGTGTTTGTAAGCCATTAGAGGAGTGACAATTGTGACTCTAGAGCTCCAAGACAACAAGATCAAACAAGAGATTCAAAGGTATGATTCTAGATCTGATTTAGTATTGTTCTTATACCTAATTAGTCATTAGAAGTCTTGGATTCAAAGCATGTTTAATTAGAAAGCCTAGATCCAAGCATTAGGGTTTTTGCATGCACACATAGGAAAGTTCTTATGGCTAAAACTCATCAGTGGTATCAGAGCCTAGCTTGGTTTTCATTAAATTGTTGCTTATTTGTTTGAAACTTAACTGCAAAATTCAATTTTTGTGTTTCTGAGTCATGGACTCGACGAGTTCCATAGTGGACTCGGCGAGTTGGCCTGACTCGGCGAGTCACTTGGTGCACTCGGCGAGTCCAAGCGTCAGGAATGGCCAGATTCGGGATTTCTTCATGATTATCTTAAGGAAACTTACCTTAATCATATTAGATCAACCGTAATCCGATTTTTTGATATATATGACTATAATCTTGATCTAAATAAAGATATTTATCAACTAATAAAATATTTAATTTCCTTATATGATAATTGATTAATTATTTTGATTTATTTGGTAATTATCTTACAAGAAATCTTGAATAAATCAAATATAGATAATTAGGAAATTAATTGTTAATTAAAATTATTTGTTATTTGATCCTCCATGTTTTAAATGTTTAAAACTTGTCCTAAAGTTTTGAAATTTATATTTTGTGATTAAAAGTTTTAATTTAGACAATTTAAATTTCAAACCCTAGATTTTAAAAAGTTTAAAATACAACCCTATACTAATATAATATTACAAGAATAATATGTATATATATATATATATATATATATATATATATATATATATATATATATATATATATATATAACTAAAATGCTAGTCTTACCGTTAGTAGGCCTCATTCACGAAGCCGATCTATAAGGTGGGTATAAGGTTGCGGCCTATAAAATGGCGCTTAATGGGTGTACACTCACACCCACCGCTTGCTTGATCGGTGGAGGGTCGTTAGCCGAACGGGTAGGATAGGGCAACCTCATCCTCTCATTAAAAGTATAATATACAAAGTAACTACACATATTTTAAAATTTCCCAATCTTAGTTACTTTAGGAAAAGTGAATTGATGCAATCCCATGAAATTACACTTTGCACCCTTGCGAAGAAGTTAGTGGAGCGTGTGTGGTTTACCGGCACACTAATTGGTTCTAAGCAAAGGTGGCAAAGGGTGATTCATTGTTTATCATAGTTCGATGGAGCGTGTGTGGTTTACCGGCACATCGAATAGGTGATCCTGCTAAGCCATGCCCTAACCCAAAGGAGGCAGAGTGCCACCACTGCCATAAGATAGGACATTGGAAGAGAAGCTGCCCAGAGTACCTGCAAGTCATTAAGGAAGGAAAGATCAAGCCGTCTTTCGCAGGTATATACACAATTAAATCTAACGATTCTAATCATGCTATTTCTTGGGTTCTTGATACCGGTTGTGGTTATCACATTTGTTCTAATGTGCAGGGAATAAGAAGAAGTAGGGATGTGGAGCAAGGAAGGATCAATCTAATCATGGGAAACAGAAGATCGTCGCCTGTGACCAAGATTGGAGTGTATTCTTTAGTGCTTAGGAATAATTTATGTTTAGATTTGAACAATTGTTGCTATTCGCCAGAAATGGCTAGAAACATCATTTCATTTCATGGTTTATTTAGACAAGGTTTTAGATTTTCTTTTAATAATGAGAATGGTTCTATTTTGGCTTATCTAAATGGTGTTTTTTACTTTGAAGCTATACCATGTAATGGAATTTATGAAACTGTTATGATTGTTGATAACTTAGGAAATGATGTTTTAAACATAGATTCTTCCACTAGTATGGATAAAGCATCCTTGTGGCATTGTCGTCTTGGACATGTCAACAAGAAACGCATAGCCCAACTCCTAAAGGATAGAGTGTTGGAGTCATTCGACCTTAGGGAAGATGACACGTGCGAGTCTTGTTTGCTTGGAAAGATGACTAAATCACCCTTCACGAGCACGTGTGAAAGGGGTGAGGGTCTATTGGACCTAATACATACCGATGTATGTGGACCGTTTAGATCAAAAACGAAGGATGGGAACCGATTCTACGTGACTTTTACCGATGACTATAGTAGGTATGGGTATATCTATTTAATCAAGCAAAAGTTAGAAACCTTTGAAAAGTTCAAAGAGTTCAAGAATGAAGTGGAGAATCAATTGGGCAAGAAAATCAAGATGCTTCGATCCGATCGAGGAGGAGAGTACCTAAGTCTTGAATTCCACGATTATCTCAAGGAGTGTGGAATAGTTTCATAATTGACGCCTCCTAGGACACCGCAGTTGAATGGTGTGGCAGAAAGGCGTAATCGAACCTTATTGGATATGGTTCGCTCTATGATGAGTCGTGCTTCACTACCAATCTCTTTTTGGGGGTATGCCTTAGAGACTGCCGCCCATATCCTTAACTGAGTCTCTACTAAGAAGGTTGCCAAAACACCTCACGAGATGTGGACAGGGAAAGCTCCCTCGTTAGCACATATCAAGGTTTGGGGTTGCGAGGTCTTCGTAAGACGAGATACTCACGACAAGCTCGAACCTCGAACCTCGAAGTGAGTGATGTATTTTCATCGGCTACCCGCAGAAATCCTTTGGATATCTCTTCTATAGACCGAAGGACAATGTTGTCTTCGTTGCGAGGAGAGGAGTTTTTCGAGAGCGAGAACTCATAAGCCAAGCAGACAGTGGGAGGCAAATCGAACTTGAAGAGATTCGAGAGTCGATAGATGAAGGAACCTCTACCGCTGGCACTTAACCCGAGGAGGAAACTCCGATTGAACCAATTGATGAATCCTTACCTCTTAGACGTTCCGATAGAGTTAGAGTTCAACCCCAGTTCTATGGTTTTCATATTACTACCGAAGGGGACACGTATATTAGTGATGGTACACTAATAAATCTTGATGAACCTAATAGCTATAAGGAAGCCATGGCAGACCCGGAGTCTGCAAAATGGAAAGACGCAATGGATAGCGAGATCCAATCCATGTATGATAACCAAGTTTGGAATTTGGTTGATAATGTGCCCGGACGTAAGACCGTTGGGTGAAAATGGATCTTCAAGAAGAAGACCGACGTGGATGGAAACGTGCACACATATAAAGCGCGATTGGTCGCGAAGGGCTTTACTCAAACTCCCGGAGTTGACTATGATGAGACCTTCTCACTAGTTGCGAAGATAAAATCTATTAGAGTGATGCTAGCAATTGCCGCATTTCATGATTATGAGATTTGGCAAATGGATGTCAAGACCGCTTTCCTTAACATAAAGTTGGCTGAGGTTGTTTACATGGCTCAGCCAGAGGGGTTTGTGGATCCGAAGCATCCGAATAGAGTGTGTAAGCTTGAGAATTCCATTTATGGACTTAAGCAAGCGTCTCGCAGATGGAATCTTTGCTTCGATGAGAAAGTCAAAGAGTTTGGATTTGTACGAAGCGAAGATGAATCTTGTGTATATGTCAAAGCCAGTGGGAGTATAGTAAGCTTCCTCGTTCTATATGTCGATGACATATTACTCATACGAAACGACATCCCAACTTTGCAGGAAGTTAAGTCCTGGCTCGGGAAGTGCTTCACTATGAAGGACCTCGGAGAGGCTTCTTACATTTTGGGAATAAGGATAGTAAGAGAAAGAAGTAAGAGACTAATTGGACTTAGTCAGAACACTTACTTATAGAAGGTACTAAAACGTTTTAGTATGGAAAACTCAAAGAAGGGAGAATTATCGATACAAAGTAATGCCAAGTTGAGTAAGACTCAAAGTCCGAGTATCGAAGCTGAAATAGCAGAAATGAGCCGAGTACCATACGCTTCCGCAGTTGGCTCAATCATGTACGCTATGACTTGTACTCGCCCTGATGTAGCCTTTGCTTTGAGCATGGTTAGTAGATATCAAGTAAACCCTGGCAAAGCCCATTGGATTGCGGTGAAGAATATCCTTAAGTACCTTCGGAGGACGAAGGAATGGTTCTTAGTCCTCGGAGCGAGTGATGACTTGAAGGTGCGAGGGTATAGTGACGCCAGCTTTCAGACCGACAGGGACAACTACCGTTCGTAGTCGGGCTGGGTCTTTACCCTGAATGGAGGAGCAGTGACTTGGAAAAGTTCCAAGCAAGAAACCGTAGCTGATTCAACGTGCGAATCAGAGTACATTGCAGCGAGCGAAGCGTCGAAGGAGGCAATATGGCTGAAGAACTTCATTGGTGATCTTGGAGTTGTACCTGCCATAAAGGAGCCCATGGAGATTTTCTGTGATAATGAAGGAGCGGTTGCCTTGACCAAGGAACCGAGGGATCATGGTAGATCTAGACATATCGACAGAAAATATCACTTTATTAGACATCGTGTAGAAGAAGGACAACTCGTAGTGAAGAGGATATCATCAGAAGATAACCCAGCAGATCCGCTTACGAAGGGACTGAGCAGGGTTAAGCACTTGCAGCATGCTAGGAGTATTGGGCTGAAGGATGATATTAGCATAGATTAGATAGTATTAGACACGTGTGATAGATAAATGTAATTAACATTTGATGATTAAATAAATGAGTTTTATTTATAAGTAATGTTACTGTCTTATGTTAATTGTTTAACTATTGTTTCATTTTGCATGTTTTGACTTCCAGAATAATTGAGTTTATTAAGAATAATCGAATTATTCAAATTGTCCACAATCGTTCATATGTTGGAAGTAGATATGAATGAAGATTGCCATGAATCGGTACGTAGATTGTCTAAATGGTATTAGACATAGCAAAAGATTGTTGCGACGTTCATGAGTGCTTATGAACTGGTTTTGAGCATTGGAACAAACCCGCGCTTGCTGGAATCACCTTATGGAATATGATATAAAAGGGTGATCGCAAGACGATAATATCATATAGTCTTAAAACCTAGATATATGGTTTGTTATTTGTTAATTGATTGTACATTGATAATGCGAAAACGCATCAGTAACTCGGTGTCATAAAATGCATTGTTGTGTATAGTTGATTAATGAATAAGTAAATGCATATAAGTCGAAGTTTATCTGTAACTTTTATCCCAAGAGGGTGAAAGCGATATCTCGGCCGCTTGATGATTTGATTTGACTTATGTGTCGGGCCCGGTCAGAACTGAATTGATGTGTTCGATTAAGTTCTATGTCAAATAAATCAGAGATCGAGAAACCTAAATGCTTGAATAATCATTCCATAGAATTGTCAGCATGATATCTAACAGAGGACTGTACGATCCCTTATCTAAAGGACAAAATTGATTAGATCAGAGTTTGACAGCGTCTTTGAGAGCTACGATTGCAAATCGAATTGTACTTGTGCATATAGTTACTAGACTTATCCAAGTGGGAGACTGTTGGAATAGTGTCTAAGGCTGCAACTATATTAGGCAAGTATTTGACCCGGTTGTGCATAGTCTTTTTGGGTTGCCTTCACCATAGCAACTTGATAGGATGATTTATTAAGAGAGAATAAATATTATTAATATATTATGGGAATAATATAATATAATAATAATATTGTTATTTGATTAATATAAGTCATAGAATTAATTAGAATTAATTTGGTGACTTAAAGAGATTAATTAAATAAGAGGGTATAAACTGTCAATTGTTTGATAGTTAAACTTTAGACTGTAAATCCATATTGGATAGGGGTTGGACGAATTCTAGAAGCTAAGGATAGCTTAAAATCGTCCAAGTCTATCTAAGGAATGGATTTGGATTGCTTTAAGAGAAGATTATCCAATTAGGGTTTAAGTTGTAACCCTTAAGGTGTCTACAAGTATAAATAGACCCTATGGCAAAGGGAAATCGGACTTGATCTAAAGTAGAGAACCCCTGGCCGAATTCCTCCCCTCTCCTCTCTCTCAAATCATCCTCCTTGCTATTTGGTGTTTATAAGCCATTAGAGGAGTGACAATTGTGACTCTAGAGCTCCAAGACAACAAGATCAAACAAGAGATTCAAAGGTATGATTCTAGATCTGATTTAGTTGGATTCAAAGCATGTTTAATTAGAAAGCCTAGATCCAAGCATTAGGGTTTTTGCATGCACACATAGGAAAGTTCTTATGGCTAAAACCCATCAGTGGTAACAGTACAATCCCTGCTAAAATGACCACTCCGACCGCACTTGAAACACCCAGACTCACCACCGCTACCACTCATGCACGCGCCCCCGTGCGCCCTGCCACACTTCCCGCACCGGCTGCGGTCCTGATAATCCCTCGATCTTGAATCCGATCCCTTGGACCTTTTGCCCGAACCTGCAGCTACCTGAACCTCATCCGACTTCCTCTTCCGGATCTGCTTCAAATCAATTTCCCTCTCTCTAGCCCGAGAAATCATATCTTCCAGCGTCTTACAGCTGGATCTGCTCACTAACTTGCTGATATCATCCCTCAACATCTCATGGTATCGGGCCTTCTTCATCTCCTCATCCGCGACATACTGCGGCACAAGAAGAGCCCTCTCCCTAAACTTGGCGGTGATCTCCGCCACAGTCTCAGTGGTCTGTGTCAAATCCTGAAACTCCCGCGCCAACTGGTGCACCTCAATAATCGGTGAAAACTCCTCCCTGAACCTGGCCGAGAAATCGCTCCAAGTCATCGCGTCCAACGTGGCATCATCCCCCAAAGCATGACCAATCTCCTCCCACTAATCCCTCGCTCTGTCTTTCAAAAGACAGGAAGCGAGTCTGACCTTATCCTCCTCAGGACATCGGCTCGTACGGAATGCGTTGGCAACATCAGCCAACCATCTGCTGCTAGCGATGGGATCCCTAGCCCCATGATAATTTGGTGCCCCGCAAGCCCTAAACTCTCGAAATGTCAAGGTACGCGCTCCCACCAAGGCCATCATCTCGGTACGATAGGCTCCCAGCCTCTCATCCAAAATCTCCAGTATACCCTCCTTGATTGTGCCAAAGATCACAGGAGTCTGGTCTAGAATACTGCACGTAACCTTGGCTGATATCAACTCCCTCATTCGCTCCTCGAGCTGCTCGGCTCCTGAACCCGAGCCTGATCCCTCTCTGGCGCCTGATCCGCCCGCTGGTCTCTCTCTCAACGTCACCATGCTGAAAATATAATACATCCACTATCAGAATACGCATCACTGCGGCGAGACCAAACGCACATCCTACCAGGTTCTCGGTTTTGTCTCGGACCTTCCCGAATCGAGTACGGATCCTCTGATTTCAATAGTACGGGCCCATACTACCTTCCACATCTATTCGTACTTTCCTCAGGAATTGCTTTGACTCCACCAGGTCCCTTATCCACTACCACTTCTCACAGCACTATCTCATCCTAGGCTTGCCCTAGGGAAACATCTGACTCAACTCAAACCAGTCCTCAGCTGCTGAAGGTCTCCTTGTGATGCCAATTAGCCATCACATGTGACGAGGCTCATATAATCCTTCGAGTAAAAGACTCGTCCCTACAACGGTTGGACCCAAACAAGAGCTGCAAAATAGGGCCAAATCCAGCACTCTGAAATTATTCAACCCTGATCACATATGACGTGACGTATCCACCTAATAACTAACTCCCATCACTCGGAATCCCATATCGCACGAAGCAAGCAACATTCATACAAGGGGAAAATCTAACCACAACATACTCAAGCAATCATATCCACATATCAAGAATTGGAACTAACATGCAACACAACTCATAGACTCAGGCATAACCTAAACAGGCTATCCTGCTACTATCTAATCAGCACTAACATGCAGCTCAAAGCACATATAATAGACATGCACATAAGGCATCCTCCTTAGATCCTTAGTCCTAATCTAGCATGTTGTTCTACTAACTGATAATCATAACATAAACTTGTATGGGTATTTTGGGGTACTTACTTGAGCTCGACTAATTGCATGCACCACACCCTTTTTCTCTTTTCAAAGTTCTTTTCTTTCTGAATTATTTTTGCTTTTCTAAAACTATTTTCTTTCCCAAAACTCTCTTTTACAAAACCGTCTTTTCATTTTGAAAACTTTTTATCCGACCCCTTAGTTTGAGTTCAGGTACACTCGAGAGTATGCCCGAATCCCTCAAACCAAGGCTCTGATACGAACTTGTAACGTCCCAAAATTCAAGACTAAAAATTTCTTTTAATAAAACATTACTTAAAGCAAAATTATCGATTAAAAACACAATCAGAGTATTAGTTTCCAAAACACACGTTCGTTATCAGAGTAAAACATCCCCAGGCTGTCTAATCTATTGTGTGTGCCATGCGATCACCCCGAGCTCTTCCCTCCACTACCAGAAGTACCTGAAACCAAAACTGAAAACCGTAAGCACGAAGCTTAGTGAGTTCCCCACCCTACCACATACCGAGCATATCCACATACTGCACATACTGGGCCACGCCCGCTATCCTGGGCCTCGCCCCTACCTCGGGCCTCGCCGGCTACAACGGCCCCGCCTAGCTTCGAGCCCCGCCGTTCCAGGCCCCGCCTGGCTTCGAGCCCCGCTCAGATACAGATATGTTTCACTCAGGCCTCGCCTGTGACAGGGCCTCACCCACTAACATATAATAGCACAGAAACATATCACAACACATAAGCTAAACATATACTAATATATCCTGTCCAAAGGCCTCGCCTATCCTGGGCCTCGCCCTTATCCTGCTAGTGATGAGTCATGGAGCCCCGTCCATGCTCCTACTGATAATGAGATACGGGCCCAGCCCACACTCACTTTTTCCCTAACTTGTGCCTCGCCCCTGATCTGCTGCTAATGAGACGTGGAACACCATCCACACTCTGCTATTGGTGAGATACGGGACCTCGCCTACACTCACCTCCCTACCAGGCATATACAGGTATCACACAGACAACAAGTATAAACTATCACATAAACCATTCCTTGGGCACCCGCCCGCTATCATTGGACCTCGTCCTGAATATCATACTAGCATACTGTGCCTAGGGCTAACCCCCGGGTCTTCTACTCATAACTACTTGGGCCGGCATTGAGGCCGTAGACCCATTCAAACAAAAGGGAAACTCACCTGCACTGGCTGAACACGCTGATGATCCTGCTAGCTGCTTCCCGGCCACTCTCTGAACTCCTGCTCCACTAGCTCCCCGAGCTATCAATATCAATGCAACACTTAGTCTGACTGACCCCCGAAAGACAACCAAGTCAACTCTGGTCAAATTCAAAGTCCTGGTCAAAGTCAACCTCCCAGGTCAACCCTACTCGCCGAGTCGGCCTACCGACTCGCCCAGTTCATAAGCTTAGAGTCCTTCCATTCGTAACTCGACTCGCTGAGTCAGTCCATAACTCGCCGAGTCTACCGATTTCCGAGTCCTGACCTGTCCAACTCACCGAGTCTCCATTCGACTCACTGATTCGAGTCTCAACTCGAAGGGTTTGGGGTTTCGCGACTTGACTCGCCGAGTCTAAGAACAGACTTTTTACGGCAAAACCGGCACGGCACCGGGAGACGTAAATAGTGAATTTACGATGGAGGACTTTTTAGCCTTAGTGATCTAAAATAAAGTCATAGAATATGTTAAACCGAGAAAATCCATAAAAAGAACGCCCAAATCTGACTTCGTATGAAGAAGTTATGATTTTTCTAAGATTCGGCTTAGCAGTGCACGGACCGAAACTCGAATTTTAGTTCGAGCGGTTTTTGGCTTACGCGACCTAAATAAGAGTTGAAGATCTCATTAATAGGAACTCAACGGTAAAAAGATAGACAGAAACGGAGTCCGTATGGAGGAGTTACGAATTCTTCGCGATCATTTAACAGTCTAAACGCCTCCTACTGTTAAATTTAAGATCGTTCGAAATTAGCCGATGGAGTCTAAATGAAAGTTGTAGATCTTGATTTTACCTACGCGTTGAAAAAAAGAACGTCGAAAACAGAAGGCTGATACACGATATTGGGTGACGTGGCGCGATCACAGCCATTGCTTTCTCTCCAAGGAAATCCATCAGATGATGACACGTGGCACTGACTTGGCGAGTCAGTGAACCGACTCGGCGAATCCGTCAGGATTTCACCCTATAAATAGAAGTGTCGGGTTTCTCCATTTCTCACACCTTCCAAACACTTCTTTCTCTCTCTAAAACCTCTCTATAGCCCCCCTTAAGCCCCCTAAAGTCTAGGTAAACCCCCTAGCACCCGAAGGAAGCCCCGAGGCTCCCGAAGCCCTGAGAAAAGAGCCTTTCGGCTCAGAAACTCTGCTCCGGCAGAGCCCGGTTTTCGAGAAAACCCGCTGTAAGTGAGCTATACCTACCCTATCTTTAGTATAGCTTATGTTTTAATATAGTAACGTTATTAGGAACTTATAATGAGTATTTGGGCTACTATTATGAGTATTATAAGAGTGTTTCTTAACGCTTATATAATAGTAATAATATCTAGACTATTAATTAGTCGTGGTTAACGTTAGACTAACCTCTAGTGGTAATGATACTAGGTTTTGTCCGAGGGAAATTGTTTTAACAGTAACGAGGTGTTGTCCGAGTACCGAGTCATCACCTCCTCAGGTGAGTGCATAGTTACTTTCAGCTTACACATATATATGAAGTATTTTATATAAATTACGTGCTATGTGTGCATATTATCTGAATACTTGCTATCTATGTTGGATGAACATTTTTATACATGTTTTCAATGATTTAAACTGTATATGTATTTTATATCTACGAAAATGTTGGGGTAAAATATGGGTAGATGTAATAGGTGATGTGTGATAAAATAATGAAAGGCCTCGATGTTGATGTTGTTGATTTTGTCATCTAGCGGAGTATGGATGACGACCACGGACTATTCTAGACAGTCCAGTGGAACACTAGCAGGGTCGCAACCTGTAGGTGTTTGTGAACGATGTGTTCATCGGTGTACTCCATTCCCCACATGGTTGCCTTTAGGACATTTATTGCTAAGGAATCCCCTTAGCAGTAGTTTCCATCCCGATGATGATCCTTAGGCTAGGTCCCTTATGATAGGTGTTTAGAGACGTAAAGTGAGGATAACGGGAACGGGTAATCGGGTTATTGATTGATTGATGAAATTAATAAACTTATTTATTGTGGGTTGAAAACCCTATGTGCTCACCAGGCTCCCCAGCCTGACCCACTCAGTTTCTTGTATTACAGGTAGGGGCACATGAGCATAGATGTGATGTTTAGGATGAGGGATTACGGATATAGGCCTGTAGATATGAAATAATGTAGTAAGGCTTATATTGTACTGTTTATGCTTTTGATCTGTATCGAACATGACATCCCAAGTCTTTTAATGCAATACATTTCTTTGGAAATGCTTTTGATAAATCTTTATCATATTTTGTTTTGGGACAAATTCCGCAACACTTTTATTTAAAATGTTACTCTGATTTTTAAACAAAGCATAAACAAAATCAGTCTTTTATGGCTGTGAAAATGGGGATGTCACATATTCGGTGGAGACGGTGTATAATTTGAAGTCAGAGTTGAAATAGCAAGTGTTTGGTTTTGGGTGAGGACGAGTTTTCATATGTGAGGGGGGAGGAGGTGAAGGATGAGGAGGAGGAGAGGGTGGATGAGGATCATGAATAATGGGAGAAGGATTTTAGAGAGTGGCAGTATAGGTGGCGGAAGATGGTGTGAGAGTTTGAGGAGATGGTGTATATGGAGGAGATGTTGGAGTAGTGGGGGGTCAGATTGTGAAATTGGGAATGATAGTGGAATCCGTTGATTATAATCAATTGAAGATTTTGGTATCGGAGATTTGGCAAGTGTTTGATATGGAAACTCATTTTCGACAAGCATAACATGTCTTGATGTGTAGATTTTGTTGGATAGAGGGTCATAAGTGTAGTAGGCACTTTGGGTTGGAGAATAGCCAACGAAAATCCAGGGGGTGGAACGACGGTGTAGTTTATTTGGTGAATATGGGTGAAGCCATGGATAGCATAGACAACCGAAACATTTTAGTTTCGAATAGTTTGGTTCTTTTTGAAAAAGGCATTAAAAAGGAGTAAGATTATGAAGGGTAGATGTAGGTAGTCTGTTTATCAGATATGCAACAGTGGTAAAAGCGAAAGGTCGGAAGGTGGTAGGGTGTTTAGAGTGAGAAAGTAGAGCAAGGCCAGTCTCTACAATGTGTCAATAGCGTCTCTCAACATATCCATTATGTTGAGGAGTATGAGGTGGGGAAGTGAGATGGGAAATGTCAGATGAGGCAAGATGATTGGCGAGTTTGATGTACTCTCCACCATTGTATGAAAGAGTTGCTTAATTTTAGTGTTGAAGTAGTTTTCAATTAGATGTTGAAACCAAATGAATATATCAAGTGATTCGGATTTCTTTTTCATGGGATAAAGCCATATATACTTGGTAAAGTGATCGACAAAAATGATATAGTATTTGTAGTGATCGAATGACTCAACCGGGGAGCACCATACATCAGAGAATATAAATTCTAATGGAGTATTAGATGCAAGAGATGAAGTATGGAATGGTAAACAATGACTTTTATTTATTCGACGTGAATTACAATTATTATCAGTACTTGACTGAAAAGAAATGGAGGAAGATAGCTTCTTGAGAACTTTATTTTGTGGATGATCACCTAAACGGTGGTGCCACGGAAGAGAGCTGGTGTAATGTATGGTGAAAACAGATGGTGAAAGGGCAGGCCGTAATTCATACATTCCCTTGGTTGCTGTGCCTTGGAATAGTGGGATTTTGGATTCCATGTCCTTGATAACAAAAACAAAAGAGTAAAATTCTATTAGAAATTGATTGTCAATGCATATACGAGAGATTGAGATAATATTGCGAGTTAAAGAGGGAACATATAGAATGTGTTTGAGGATTAATGATGTTTTAGGTGTGTGAATAATGATAGAGCCAATATGAGAGATTTTTAAGCATGTACCGTCACCAATAACTAACTCTTCAGTTCCATCATATGGTGCATGGATGGATAAATTATTGAGATCATTGGTTACATGAAAGCTGGCTCCGCTGTCGAACAACTAGTTGGTTGTGTTTCAGGTGTTGATGGGATTCATGATGTGAGCTTAGGCGTTCTGAACCTACAGGTCGTGATAAGGAGGTACAGTTGCAGTTGGAAAGATCCTTTTGAAAGTTGAGCAGTTGGTAAGGGAGTGTCCTTTTTGGTGACACCATTGGCACTTCCCGAGAAATGGACGTTGACCAGTGGTTGGGGAGGCTGGATTAGATTGTTTTGAGGGTACAGAAAGCAAGCCGGGAGTGGTGGTTGGTTATCGAGGGGGCCATGTTTTCTTAGTGGTCTGATGGTTTGAATAGAAAACAGCAGCATGTTGATGGATATCAATATTTGAGACCTGTTGAGCAATAGAAAATTCATGATTTGTTAGTTTTTCAAGTAGTTTGGTGAAGGATATGGGTGAGTCTCTTGCATGAAGAGCATCGAGGATCGGCTTGTAAGCTATTTGATCAAGCCCGTTGACAACTGCATCGGTGATGTCCTCCTGATCAAGTTTCTTCCCAAGGATAGCAAGCTCATCAACCACTATTTTGACGTTGTGCATATACTGAGTGATGGTTTGGTTGGAGGTTTTGGTGAGTTGCTTTAGCCGATGTTGGAGTTTTTTGATGTTTCCTCTTGATGGAGAAGCATATGTATTGTCTAGGGTTTCCCAGGCTTCGCGGGAAGAAGATGTGTTTGTTACTAGTGGTACAATTTCAGGAGAAAGAGTTCCGACTAGGGCACCGAAAAGAAGTCGGTCTTGCCCGAACCACTTCGGATAGTCTATGTGGGGGTGCTTGTTCCATCGGCGGCAATTGTTGGTGCAGGTGTAAGGTGTGAGCCTTCGATAAATCGATATAGATCTAAGCCATTTAGTAGAGCTTCAATATGAGTTTTCCATCCAAGATAATTGGTGGATGTGAGTTTTAGGGTTGCTGTCTTTGAGTGTGGTATTGACGATGAGAGAAAAAGAAGTGTCGTCGTTGGTTCCCATGTGTTTTGGAGAGGGAGGATGTGAGTTTTCTGGTGTGGTATGTGTCGAGCCAAGCTCTGATACCATAAAAGGAAACAAAATCAAAAGAGATATTGTGAAGATTGTTTCTATATTATATGATTTGATAGATTACAAGTGAATACATCTTGGGTTTATATAACAGGAATACAACTAACTATGAGAGATATACACGGGAACAATATTGACATAGGGCGTGTTCGGCACGGAGCTTTTGGGAGCGTTTGAGAGCTTCTAGCTTCTAGCGTTTGACAAAACACTCCGTTTTGAACAGAAAGTCTTGTTTGACACTACAAGCTTCTAGCGTTTAGTTTAAACAAAACGCTTCAAATTCAAATGCTACTTCATGTAGCGTTTAACAAAACGTTACAAGCTACAAACTACTTGCTACCCGCTACTAGCTACCAGTTAATTTTGCCGAACACACCCATAGTAATATACTTGTGTTCTAAATATTAGTTGATAGATGTTACCAGATTATATCTTAATACTTGCGGGACGTAAACATTAACCATGAGACATGAGATCTTAGAATTAACCCATTTACCTTCCACAATTAAGACATTTTCATTACTCATAATCGATTTTCTTTTGAAAATAGACCGATCCCAATTAGACAAAATACCCCCTAAATGCCCTCGAGCAAAAGTGGTCGCAAAATCTGAACACAACCACAATTAAGAAATTTTCATTACTCATAATCGATCTTCTTTTCAAAATACCCCTTGAATGCCACAATTAAGATATTTTCATTACTTGCGATTGATGAAGTTGGAAAGATGGAGCCGCTGAGTTTGTTATTAATCATTAAAAACTCCTTTCAGTTTGATGATAACTCGAATACAAAATCTGAAAACTTTGCTAAACAAAAAACTAATAACATGCTAAAAGTTGTAACTATTTTTTAACAATTAAAAACACGTAAAAATATAATATTAATAAGCTAAATCATTAGTGTGGTCTAGATTTAGTTTCTTGGAACAAAAAAAAGGCAATATAGAAGAAGATTTTAGAAAGCAAAACACAGCAAGGACCCACAACTAAACACGTTTTGAACACAGTCACAAAGTCTCAAAATCTGGTAGGAAAAAAAAATAAAATAAATAAATAAAAATAAAAAAAATTTTGAGAAATAATTTTAGACATAACAAGAACAAAATGAAAGCCCTTTTCATTTCTCAAACATCGACAGATTGACCAGCTGAAAAAAAAAATACATTCGTTAGTACTATTTCTATTTCCTAAATAAAAAAGAGTCCAATGTTATGTGTGTGTACCATGTCGTTGTTTTGCATCAGTTTCTTCCCTTTTCACAAAAATATCAGCCAAATGCTAGCTTGTTTCTAGTGAAGTAATCAAATATGTATGTGCACAACCTGTCAAAAACAAAATCACATTACATTTACTTTATAATTCAATTGATGGATGCAATAATAAGATTCAAGAGACTCATAGCATACTCACTTGCTTAATGCTTGTCTTTTTGGAGGAGAGATGATCATGTCATTGTCATTAACTTGATCATCAGCATAAGTGTTTTCTTCGAGTCTCTTTTGCTTAAGCCTCTCATTACAAAAAAAAGTCCAAAGATCCATGCCACCACCATTGCGTTCCCTCCACATCTCATGGTATTTCCATGTATGATCCATCCAGCTCTATTATTAAAAAACAAACATAAAATTCCATTCCAATAATTAAAAAAAAAAAAAAAAAAAAAAAAAGAGTATGTTATTGTTATGTTATGTATTATGTATATCAAGTTTCTTGGAAAACGCACCTCCAACTTCTTCAATGTTTGCTTCTTTGACAAACTTATCAGCAATTTTTCTAAACCCATCATTCCTCAACGAGTCAACAAGGTAACGTGTCAACCTGAAAATACAAAAACTCACACATGATATAACTATCAGCTTATTCGTCATATGCTTATCAATCAACATTAATTAATAAAGATTTAAATGAATGACTCACAGCTCAATCTCGTCTCTAGGAACCAAATCAGTGTCCATTACATCCCATAAACTGCTGCCATCCATTGTTATATCACACAAACTGCAAATAAATAATACCAAAATTAATTATGAGACTTTGAATAAAATATAAATCTAAAGCTCCTATCATTACAAACAGAACAATCATCTTGGTTTACTCATATCATCATAAATGGGATTTAAAAACTATTTCACATATATAAAACCACATTATTAACCTTGATTTCTGCTCTGCTAAATGCCAACCAAACAAACAATCAACAAAACTCCTCTCATATATATATATATATATATATATATATATATATATATATATATATATATATATATATATATATATATATATATATATATATATATATATATATATATATAAAACACCTAATAGGCTATAACTATCATAGTATTTAAGCAATTGATTCTCTTTATCTTGACAACACAAACTTCATATTATATCAAATAAACCAAAACTTCACTATCTTGGAGTAGCATCTAGATAACAAAATCCTTCATGATGATATCAACATATCATACTCACAATTTTAATTGTAGGATTGGAATAAGATAGCTATATAGACCATTAGAGATCAAAAGTCTCCCTGTCTTCTCAAGGATTACTCGACTCGATGTAAAAGGTTCTACACTCAAATCTAACCCTATGTAAACTATAATGCACATCAACTCATAAGGTTATACAGTCAAATCGACTTAACTAGCATACGTCTAGGTGATGTATTGGTCTTTCCCTCGGCCTTTTCTATTTATCAGAAACATTAATCCGCCATGGGGACGCACACAAGGGGACACCGCCACACATTGGCGACGACGGCCTAAAAACGATCGATCGGATAGTTCCGACAAGGTGATTCGAGCGTTCCATGTGGCATCGAGGGGCTGTTTCCAATAACCTAAACACCGATCGATCACACATCGGGGCTTCATCTCATCCGGCTTCATCTCATAATCCGATGAGATCAGTAACCACCGGAAAACAATCCATTAAACGAAACAATAATTTAAACGCAGCAAGGTTAACCGACTGTTACCGGAAACGCAAGGTTGCACGATATCTAAATAAATACAGAGAGTGAATTACATGAATGGTCCTCATATCATAGTTTAAAGTAAGTCGTAGGTTTGGTCTTTATTTTTTTTTATAACTTAGAATCATCCTCATAATTTGTTTTTGTTTGTGATTTTGTTTCTACCAGACCTGAAATGGTTGTTATATCATTATTTATTTATTTATGTGTTTATTTACTTTTTTTATAAATGGTTTTATATTTATTATTGACGTGAATTTCTTTTATTCCTTTTAGTTAAATAAAGATCAAATGCAATCCATATACATTTGCCTCCAACTCCAACTCCAACTCCAACACCAACACCAACACCGCCACTCCGACCACCCCATTCATCTTCGACAACAACCCCGTTCATCTGCGACAACAATCTTGTTCCCCTCTGCCACTACCATCGATCACCAAAATCAAACATGAAATCAAAATCCAAACCAAATAAAAATCAATTCCTAAAATCTAAACCATTCCTAATATCGTCAAAAAACTGTTTTTGTTGTTAGAAATCGAAAACCTAATCAATTCTTGAAATCATAAAGGAAAGTGAACCTAGATTTCAAACACATAAACCTAATCAATTCTTGAAATTTATGGGATTGCACCTGATCTATATTTAACATTCATAGGGACGTTCAAGCCTAAAATTCACACCAAGAAAACAGAAAAACAGAAAACAAAAATCGACTTGATTAGCTTTATGGTGGTTGTCGAGACCAACAAATAGATACCCAAAATCTTGCACACTAAAATAACGTATAGTGGTAAAGGGATCGAATGTACAAGAATTGGTTCAATTTGTATCTCTATAAAAATCTTTTTGCAAAAATTCTTGCAAAACGACAATAAAAATAAAAATGAGGATTTTAGTCTTTTGGTACTTTAAATAACTAAGTTATGCTATAACTAGAAGATTACAATCAAGCAAGAGCAAAGTTTAATCTTACTTGGCTATAGTGACTTAAAAGCTTAAGTCACATAGATCTTTCTTAATTAATACAATGATTAGAAAAGTTTATAACATATTTTTTTAGTTAAAGTCATAAATCAACAAAACACGTAATTTATGAAAATCAACTAGCATTAAGATTTAAGAGTCACTAAGTCCAAAAGTAAATCAATATGCTTTCTGAAACATCCCAAAAATCATGATAAAAGATTTTGTTTTTAAATCATAAATAAACCATAGTTATCAAAATCATCTCATCCAAAAATGTAAGTCATAGTATCTTAAAACATCATATCCAGAAACACATGTCAATATATCACAGAGTATAACATCCCAGGTTAAACATAATGGTGTGTACACTGCAATCATCCTGAGCTTTTCCATTTGCTTCCGTAAGTACCTGAAACCAAAACTGACAACTGCAAGCACGAAGTGTCACACCCCCGAACCAGACGGCAGAAACGTCCGAGGGCTCGTGTGACTTAAATTGAATATCATCACAATGAATATACATGAATCATAACATAAACATCACCATGCATCAATATATTACAACTGACATTGTTCACATCAAGTACATTGTTTTAACGTTACAAATCCATACATAAATTGTTTGATAGTTTTCAAAAGCAAAACACACTAACATACTTGGTACTTATTTCTCAGCTTACCTGTTACCTGAGAATACAAGTTATTTTGAAAACGAGTCAACATATAGAATGTTGGTGAGTTCATATGCAGGTTTGATATGAAATATTTTGTGTAATTTGAACAAAAACAACCCAGAAAATCCGATATTTTCTGAAAAGACCATTGTTTATAAAAAGGTGTGAAAATTCGTAAATATATGCATGATGATTTCAAAACATGTATAATTGAAAAACTTAGTGTTAAACGTACAAGTGAAAATGTTGAACTTCCCCGGAAAACCTGATGTTTTCCAAAATAAAAATATCATGTAACGGTTTGAATGGTTACTCATTACGTGAATGAATTTGAATTACATTGTTTACATGGTTTACATTGGATTTATTTATGTGAGTCGTTATAACCATGCATGATAATGACTAGTTCATCTGTCTTGGCACTCTGGTGAACGCCAGAATTGATCTTAAGATTTTGTCACCTTAGACTGGCCGAGTCTAATTGTAGCGAACAACTGAGGTGTGGGGGAGTCACCCCCGTATAGATCTATACACAAACTCTCACTCTCCCTCCAGGAGACTTTGATTATAACTACAGACTACGACTGGCACACGTTGGTGCCACCAGTTATTACTCACTAAATCCCAATTGACTTTGATTACTATTGATTATCGACCTGTATTTGTTTACTTTGGTTACGCGTAAGCCTAACAAACGAGGAGAAGAGGAAATACAAAGCCCTGCTACCTTCGTGAGTTATTTTAGGATGTTAGGTATACGAAGGACACGTTGGCCCATTTCGTATTTGATTACTTGGACCTTACTAGCAATGCTAATGGGCCACTAAGGCCCAATAGCACTTAAAAGCCATTGAGGGTCCCTTAAATATGAAATTGGGTCATAGAAGACCCAATAACATTTATAATTACCCCTTGGGCCCAAAATCATGTTAATGGGTCACAAAGGCCCAATAAACATGTATGGAACTTTCAATCCCAAAGGATTTAATGTTTACTTGTTGTGGGTATCGTACAGTCGTCGGAATGTTTAATTGAACAATTGTTAAATTTTTATCGATACGAGTCCGATATTCGGAATTTATCTATATTCACCTTGCCATTTGTCATAAGTTGTGGTTTGGTATTTTTGACCCAAATATCTTAAATAATAAAATAATTGACTCAAAATATTGGTTTGACCATTTCAGCCCTTCTTGGATAAAAATGACAATTTTAGCCCTTTATATATATAAAAAGACATTTTAGGCCCTAAAACCATTTTCTTATCATTTTTGACCCATAGACTTTGTTTATGTGGTGGTTTTAGCTCAAAATTTACTTTTACTAGTTTCAGCCCTTCCAGAAAAGTATTTTACGGCTAAAGTCCAAACTTTTTGCAACTTTTACAATTTTGACCCAAAATCCAAAAACTTTATATTTTTTATCCTTTTTGGTAAAGAAAAGCATTTTAACCCCTGAAATGATTTTGCTTACCCTTTTTATCCCCTGTTTTGAGAAAATTTTCATTTTAGCCCTTTGAAAATCAGATTTTTCGCAACCTTGGGCTTAATGGCTCGAAAAGCCCAAAAATTGGCCCATTGAGATATTATTTACATTTCAAGTCCTTTGAAGAGCATAATTGTCACAAAAACATTTATTTAACTGTTTTGACTCTTTTGCCCCTCAAGAAAACCGTGAATAGCAACCTTTCCACCAACTTTTGTTTATTTGACAATTTAAGCCCCAAAAATTTGTTTTATGTTACAATGTGTCTATTTTAAATCTTAGAGGGTATTTTTCTTGACTTGTTTAGTGTGGTATAACTTAGATCAAGTTTTTTTTACTTCTTATGCCATAGATCTCGAGATTTCTACTCTTTTTGTTGCATATTTACCACATAAACACATACAATCACACATACATGCATAAAATCATAAATAACACACACATACACATAGATTTATACATTTTTACTTGCATTCTCCCCCATAAAACTAGTAAAAACCGAAAAAGAGGGGTATGATCTCACCTTGAGTTTGTGGTTTCGGTTTTGATGAAGAATAGAGGAAGTTTGATGCTATTCTTGGACTAGCAAGCTTCTTGGAGGATTTTTGACTTAGATGTGTTCTAAGAGGCTGGATCACGAATTCTGAATGAGATAAGGGGGATTGTTGATGAAATGAAGAAGATATGTTATGAATCAAAGCAATAACTTACCAAGGATGTGAACTACTTGATGAAAATCCTTAGATTTCCAGCCAAATTTTCGAGACCTTCAAAGAAAAAGAGGATGATCTTGAGAGTGGTTTAGAGAGAATTTGTGAGGTGTGTGTGTGTGTGTGTTTGGTGTCTTCGGTTGAAGGAAAAGAGAGAGAGGGAAGAGAGAGGGTGAGATGACTAGTCTAGATACATGTTGGTCCATACATGGGTGCATGGTGTGTAATAAGGAGGTGGCACCTCCTAAAGTCAACCCATCTCTTATTTCTTTTTTTGTTTTGTTTTCTTTTGGGCCGAGAAAAGGGAAGAAAGAAGAGAATTTTGGGCCTTTGGTGCTTAATTCCATCTTATGGGCCCATTTTTGATGATTTTTGGCCCATTGGGCTCCTATGATGAATTACGGCCCAATTTGGCAAAAATAATAGGTTTCATAGCCCATTAAAGCAAATTAGGTTAGTTATGGCCCATTATGGTCCATTAGGGTATTTTATTTCATTCTAGGCCTAATATGGCCCAAAATGTTAAAATAAATGGAAGTGGGTCCAATTAGAGCCCATTTAAGAGTTCTAAGCTCAAAATAATCAAATTGGAAGCTTATTGGCCCATTAGGCCCACTAAGGAAATCCTAGTCCATAATGGACTTAAACCGAGATTTCTAGGGTTTCCAATTCTTTGTTGACTATTTGAAGTGCTTGCATAGAGTGTTTAATGGACAATTTGTTGTTATTGAATAAGCATCATATATGCTTTCACATTTTTGGTTCACAAAGGTTGTCAGTGTTGTTGTAACAAGCATCAAAATTCCTAGTTGTGACACGAAGCTTAGTGAGTCTCCCCAAACTACCACATACCATACACATACTCACATAATAACATATCATGAGCCTTGCCTGCTTCATTGGGCCCCGCCCGGCATCTGGCCCTACTTGACATCGGACTGAAATCCGGCATCAGGCCCCACTCGGCATCGAGAAAAGCTCGGGATACATATAAACATATCAACAAATACACATAAATAATCATATAACATAAACATATAAACATTCCTCAGGCCCCTCCCGACATCAGACCAAAATCCGGAAACATACAAACATTCCCCGGGCATTGCCCGGCATCAGACCGAAGTCTGGGAACATACAAAATAGACACATGCAAGAATCACAAAGACATCAAGCATACAAACATTCATTAGGCACCGCCTAACATCGGATCGGAATCCGGAACATATAAACCTACATCGGTGTGACAACTCGAAATTTCCATTCTGAACAAACCATATCAAGTCAATAGAAGTTAGAACAGTTATAGTGAATTTCCAGACTTTTGGGTATAAGTTTGAGTATTTCAGTATTTACACTTAAGGAGATATCAGGAGAGTGGATGCACTAGGGTTTTGTGCAACTCTGTTATTCCAAAACTCTATGATATTAGAGTTCATTTCATGAATAAAATATTTTCTGCCAAAAATCTCAGGACTATATATAGGATTTCGAACCATATTTATTCATTAGTTACATTTCCAACTAGAGAAAAAGCCAAATTCTCTCTCACGGATCTTCGGGTTTTCATCCCAAATCGTGAGTACTTCTATGTAGTTGTATTATATAGCTTAGATTGTGCCTAATAACATCAAAATCATAACAAAACAGCAAGATTTGAGAGTTTACCGCCCAAGAACACTTGGGGAGTAAACTCTTTTATAAAGGCCAAATGGTGCCTAGTCCCTTCCTTAAGCAATGAAACTAGTTTGGACTTGTACACTAATGAGTTTAAGGCTAGAAAACAACCTCAAAACACCAAGTAAATGGTGTTCACAGCCCAAGATCTTCTTGGACCGTGAACACTAAAGTTAGGGCCAAAGAGTGCCCAATGTCCCTCCAAACTTTGGAACTAAACCTAGAGACTAACCATGGCTTGTTTAGACATCAAAAACATTAAGAATCAAGGGCTAAAAGTCAGTTCACGGCCAAGGATGTTCTTGGGCCGTGAACTCCATTTTAAGTTGCCAAAATGCCCTAAATGCCTTCATTAAGCCAAGAAACTAGCATAGCACTTTACCTTGATGTGTCTAGGACCCAAAACAATCAAAATACCAACACCCATGAGTGGTTACGGCCGCAAACACATGACCAAATTGTCCATGGGCCGTAAACTCAAGTTAGGGATGTTTTGATGCCACAAACACTTCCTAAGGCTTAGGCTTGAAGTTAGAATGCTTCCTTATGATCTTTAGGACCCTCATAAACATAAATGGCCATGATTTTACGATAGTAAACTCATTAGGGCCGTGAACTCCTCAAAAACTCCAAGGAAGGTGGTATGTTTCATCCTAGGTTAGAGCTAATGTCCCTAAATCATTCCCTAGCCTTCAAACTTGCATTCCCACATGAGTAACCATGATTTTACAGCCGTAAACTCCCTTGGGCCGTGAACTCATGGTAGTAAACTCATGTGAGTGCCTTTATACCTTCCTATGTTGAATCACATGTGATTCCAACACTTGGTCAAGGTGTTTCCTAGTCCCGGAAGGTGTTTCCTTTCATATAGATGTTATAAACACTATATTCATGTCAATATGTGTCCTTATATGTCATTTAGGACTTATTGTGTCTCGGGACTTCATTCGTGGAACTTCTCATCCCTACACGCATACCCGTTAGAACCACTCACAACAGGTGAGTTCATACCCCTTAATCAATGTTTTAAATGATTTTATATGCTTTAATGGGGGGAATACAAGTAGAAAACAGCATGTTATTAAATCAATCATATGTATTTATAACTGTGCTTTCATTCAGCAGATTTCACATACTACAAAATGTGATGCATGAAATGGTTTTATATCTTAAAAATACCTTGATAACAAAAGTATTACGTTTGAAATGTTTATTAAAATGACATCAAGTCATTGTTAATTATTTTTCAAAACTCTTAGATGTATTACAAAACCATTTTTACCTTCTTCAACCAAACTATATCTATACACTTATGTTCTTATATATGTATTGATGTTATAGTTTTCATCCTTCAGTCAGTTTCCCACACTCTTGTGTAGCAATGGTGTATAAACCTGTTCGGAAAATCAGTTACCTTCCTGTTAACTATTATAGGGACAGTTAGGTGATTCAAAACAATATTCCTATTACAAGGAATTACACCAGAGTCAGTTCATTCATGAGTCTATACTATACATTACATGTTACATGAATACGTCTACATAGATACGCTTACATGAATACCTTTACATAGATACATTTACCTGTATACACTTACAAGAATACTTGTATCTCGATTTGCTAGGATGATTTATTAGTACCTTCTGTGTAAATTGTCCTGCCTATCCCAGTTCAACGGGATATCTAGACGAGACTAACCATTCCGAAACCCACCTGTTAGCAATAGTGGTAGATGAACATCTACGGATGCCTACGGTTATTACTTATATTAGGGGTACCTTTACGGGACTAACCATTCCTTTGGCCTGTTGTTCGCTACAGAGGTAAATGACCATCTACGGATGCCTACGATTGATACTTATATTAGGTGTACCTTTACGGGACTAACCCTTCCTTAAACCTGCTGTAGCTACAGAGGAAAATTGAACAATCTACAGATGTTCAAAGGTTATACATGTCGCTATTCGCGATGTCGTGTTAATCCTAATACAAAAGGATAACACTTACATGGTTATATTTTTCCTATTTCCTTATTTTGTGATACATTCACATAAACGTTGAGTTAGACTAAGTACTGTTAGTAATAGTCAAAAAGAAGGAAAACCATCTTTGTTTTAGCAAAACACACGAGTCTTGGTAGAAGACTACTTACAAAACACACGAGTCTTGGTAGAAGACTACTTACATAACACACGAGTCTTGGTAGAAGACTACTTACATAATATTTAAGTCTTGGTAGAAGGCTACTCATTTCACTAATAGAAATCATAGGGATTTGCTAGAGTATTCAAACATTTTCAACTGTTTTCAAACAATTCACACTTATACAGTCTTTTTCCAAAGGTTTCCAAGTCATTACTTTACAGTTTTACAAATCAAAGACACATTAATACTTATGAATTCACCAGCTTTACGCTGATACTCTCTTTCAAAATAACTTGTATTCTCAGGTCACCAATTAGACAGGTACGATGGCCAGGTTTTGAGAAGACGGAGCACAGACAAGACTCGTCTTTTATTTTGATTACATATTTTGATGTCTTATTACAATGAAAGAACACACATGTATTAACACTTTACTTTAAATGCAATGGATGATGTTGTTGCTTGTTTACTACTTTACACTGTTATGATACTTCACATGACGTCCTCCACCCCGGAACGTTTCCGCCGTTCTTGGTTTTGGGGTGTGACAATTGGGCACTGCCTGGCATCGGACCTTGGTCCGGAACATACTATCATATATACACGGGCCGACATTGGTGCCTTCGACCTGTTCATACAGGAGGAAACTCACCTCGCACTGTTGAAGTCCCGCGAATAAATCTCTGGCTGCGGGCTGACAAATCCCCGAATTGTCAATCATCAAAACAAAACTCAATTAACCATTTGGGTTTCAATGCATAACCATAAATCCACACTTAGGGGTAAAAGGACTATTTTAACCTTAACTTAGCTTGGTCCAAGACCAAGGCCCAACTCATACTCTGAAGGCCCAAAAGTCAAATAATGATCCAAGGCCCAACATATGGGCCGATTTTCTAAATTGGGCCCAAAATCCTCACATGGGCCTTACCCTAAAGCCCATCCAAAACCCCAGTCTATATACTTGTTCTTAG
Organism: Lactuca sativa; assembly: GCF_002870075.4. Taxonomy (NCBI): domain Eukaryota; kingdom Viridiplantae; phylum Streptophyta; class Magnoliopsida; order Asterales; family Asteraceae; genus Lactuca; species Lactuca sativa. The sequence continues at coordinate 162,984,647 of NC_056624.2, read as the reverse complement.
ATGGCCCATCCATAACTCAATCACCAAAGCCCAAAAGAAAGGCCCAACTCAATGCCCAAACAAAAATTAGGGTTTTCACATAAAATGACGATTAGGGTTAAGTGTTCTAACTTAACCCATCATGGAATTAATCCATTAATTCTAATATTGCATTAAGTTAATTGCAAATAATCATCCATTAATATTCTAAATCCAGTAAATAGTTTCATTGCGGGTCCCGATCAAACTCCAAAATTATGGTTTCATGATATTAGGGTTTTCTAAACCATAATTAGGGCTTCCAACCCAATTACATGCCAACGAGGTTCCAAATTAGGTTTTTAGGTTAATTAGGGTTTCATTAGTGTGACATCCCCAATTTCATGGCCAGGAAAGACCGATTTGATTATGCTTATTTAAATCATATTATTCTTTTCAAAAGAGTAATGATGTGGAATTTGTTCCCAAAAATATAACAATATCATTATCAAAGCATTTACGAGGAAATGTATTTCATTTATATTTAAAAACCTTAGGATGTTATAGTCAATACAGCAACATAAGCATAAATGTAATATTACAAGCCTTACAATAGTTTATTATTCTATTGGCCTATTCTCCTTTAAATCTCACTTTAGATTTAAACTCATCACACTTGTGCTCTTACGCTACCACCTGTGAAACAAAGAAACTGAGTGGGTCAGGCTTGGGAGTCTGGTGAGCACATAGGGTTTTCAACCCACAATAATTAAATCTATTAATTTCATCAATCAATCAACTCGGTTACTCGTTCTCGTTATCCTCACTTTTTGTCCCTAAAGCATCTAAATTAAGGGACCTAGCCTAAGGATTTTTGATCGGGGTGATAACACTGCGTAGGGGATTCCTCAATAATATATGTGTAAGTCCCCAAATTTGGAACCAACTAGTGATCAAACACAAGAACAAGCAATAATCAATGAGAACAAGAAGGATTAGAAGCAAGAATGATCCAAATTGCATACCTTTCTATTGAGTCGCAAATGTCTGGTACAATGGACACACACATACAACCGTACTATACTTCCGACAACACTGACACTATATATAGGGAACATGAACCGTAAACGAGCTCACGACCGGAAAAAAAAACCTTGCAACCGTAAACACCAACTGAGCCGAAAACACCTTGTTTTCGGTTCACCCAACCGCAAATCCTATAAACACCTAAAAAAGACTAACAAGACTCATATAAATGAAATCCTAGCCCAAACCAACAAAATATGACCTTACAATATGTCAAAAGGCAACCATGGGGGGTGGAGTACATCAGGTGAACACTTAGTTCAAAAAAACCTACAGGTTGTGAGTCTGCCAGCGTTCCACTAGATTGTCCAGAATAGTTTGTGGTCGTCATCTATACTCCGCTAGATGACTGGATCATCTTAAACATCGAGGCCTCTTATCATTTATTTCATCATCTACCCATCTTTACCCATCATATTTATAGGTACAAAATACATATACAGTTTAAATCGAATAAAACATGTATATTTTGTTCATCCAGCATAGATATCAAGAACACAGATAATATGCACACATAACACATAATTTTTATTAAATAATTCATATATATGTGTAATATGAAAGTAACTATACACTCACTTAACTAGGTAGTGGTTACTAACTATTTTCGTAATCGTTGTTATATCACACTTTCTTTATCTATGACTCCTTGCTTGAAAGTTCTGAACTCTAATTTCAAAATTTCTAGCCCTTCTTTATATTGTTTATATCTTTGGCTATTATCGCTTTCTACCATAAGAATTGCTCAAAGGATACCTCTATTTATATCAAGGATTTTTAATCGCTCGTACAATATCAAAAGATTAGTCACCTACAAAAATTACACATATAACTTCAATTAATTAGATGTGTACGAACATACTTGAAAGATTAACACATATTATTCTTATCTTGACACTAAATTAGAAGGTGTACTATTACTTCTCTTTTATCAACACGTATCATTTTAATTAATAAAATATGTACCACCTTTCTTATATTTTTTACACGTATGTTGTTTTGCAATTTACAAATCAATTATAGTTAAATTTATGATCATTCAGTTATTCTTGTATTAACACAATATATCATTCAAGTTACATTATAGTCCCTTAACTATTTATTAATAAAATCAGTATACCATTTATAATAAGATCTTATTCAAATCATTTATAAACAATAACTAACGTTGTAAAAAGTACCCAATCAATTATTATCGAAAAGGTATAACGGAAAAATTATTGTTTCACTACTTGCGTTCACCCTTAAATGTATTTAGACCAAATACATCTTATAACATATAATTTATAATTTTAGGTTCGTTACAACTTTCGTTAAGATTATTTATCCTAAATAATCTTTTTTATTTTTAACGTTTGTTTTTGCCATATTTATTAAGTTTTTAAAATATTTTTTTACACAAATATTATATTCACATAATGTTTGTCAAATATCCACGCATATAACATATATACTCAAATAATTATCTTTCACTTACTCTTAAAAGGTTACAATCATATAATTTGATCTAAAAAACTCATCGTGCACCCTAATATACTCCCTTCATTCATTCATGGACGATTACAAAGACAACTGCAAGAAACACAATACTCTTCAACCTACTATCTCTTCCCTCGTTCCCTCTCTTTCAAAAAAGAATATATTAAAGTAGTTACACAATGAAATTGATATATTATTTTTTAAATTTTTATGTTGTTTCGTTTCCTCAAACAAAAACATATGAACATGCTTTATGAATAACTAGTGAGAGGCATTGTCTTATGGTTCGAGAACGACATAGATGAACAAAGCAGATTCGTAAGGCGTGGTTTCTGATAAGAAGATGGAGGCGGTGAAGTTAATTTTCATAAAAGCAACAACAAGAGATTGCATCATAATGAATTGAGGAGAAGCGGCGGAGGAAGAGTAGAGCAGGGACCAAAAGTGTGAAAATGAGTAAAAAAACTGTGGCAAAAACCCAAATGCAGTAAACTATATTGTTGCTAAACCTCTTGTGCATATTACTTGTGCATTAATATGAATATATTAATGATATAAATGGATAACAAACTATCTAAAATGTTTTAAAAATACCATTAAATTAAATAAAAATTATGAAAAAATAATAAACTTATATTTTGTTTTTAATAATCCATTGTGGCTAATTAGTCACCAGGGGAGGGACGGACGCATGATGTAACGCCTGTGTTTCTGAGCTTGTCATTAATGTTGATATAATAGTCTAGGTTAACTTTTGCAACCCGTTTTGAAATAATAAGAGTGTATTATTTGAGTATTATGTGTTTTGTGCTTAATTGCTTAATTATGTGGTTTGATTAATTAAGAATAAAAATAAGCGTCAAAATTTAAGTGTAAAATAAACTTAATATCTTTGGATAATGTTGTAGTATTTGAAACGAGGTTTCCGAATATATATAGAACGCCCAAATCTGACTTCGTATGAGGAAGTTATGATTTTCTAAAGTTTCGACTTAGCGGTATGCAGCCCGAAATACTCGATTTAAGATCGAGCGGTTTTTAGCCGAAGCAAGCTAAACGAGAATCGAAGATCTCGTTGTTGGTATCGAAGCGATGAAAAGTTAGGCGAGAACGGACGTCAAACGAAGAAGTTATGAATTTATAACGAAGTTTTTCTGTCCTGGCCTATTAAAAATAAATAATAAAAATAAAGTTAAAATTAGCCGACGAAGTCTAAACAAAAGTTGTACAGCGTAGTCTCACCTTCGTGTGGATATAAAGAACGTCAAAAACGGATTTCGTATGAAGGAGATATGAATTTTCAGAATTTATTAAAGAATTAATAATTAAATTTAATTATTAAACCTCCGGTATTATCCGAAGACGAGTCATCGGACTCATCCGAAGTACGCCCCGCGTACACCGAGGTATGTCGACATTCACACTTGAGCACTTCGGATAAGTAAGCAGTGACGATTTCGGACCAGTACGCCCCGCGTACTCCGAGGCTCCAACCTCCTATAAATAGGATGCGAGGGCAGCCGAGTTCTTTTGCTCTTTTCTCTCTTCTCTCTCCCGTTTTACCTCGATTTGCGTGCCAGAAGTACCCCGAAGCCCCGGTATTATTCTCGAGCCCCGAAGCAAGTCCCGAGATCCCGAAGATCCCGAGAAGTGCGATTCCCAAGTTGAAGCTCTGCCCACGAGAAGTTCGATTTTTGTAGAGATCTTCCAGATCTGCTGAGGATTACTACTTTTGCAAGTCGTAGTGCTGTCTTATCATCTTCTGATCAAGTGAGTGTATACTACCTTTCATAAACACGATAATAATACAAGTATGGTTCGAGTGTATTAAGTATATTGTTGTTTATATGTGTGAGTGTGTAGTTACTTTCTTCTAACGCATAATTATGAAGTATTTTATACGAAATACGTGTTATGTGTATAATTTTGTTGTTATGTGCGTGAATGTATATTCACTCTCTTCTATCTCATAGATCTGAATTGCTTTCTATGAAATACGTGTTATGTGGGTGTGTCTCATCTGTTATGTGGAATACATATTGAATGAAAATGCTATATAGGTTTTAAACTATGTATAAAAATATATATTTTTATCTACTAATATGTTGGGTAGAACATGGGTAGATAGTTGGTGTGTAATAAACAGATGAGAGGCCTCGATGTTGTTGTTGTTGATCTAGTTATTCAGCGGAGTATGGATAACGATCACAGGCTCCTTCTAGACAGTCTAGTGGAACGCTAGCAGGTTCATAACCTGTAGGTGTTGTGAACGATGTGTTCACCGGTATACTCTATCCCCCTCATGGTTGCCTTTAGGATATCTATTGTTGAGGAAACCCCTTAGCAGTGATGTCCGTCCCGATGAAAATCCTAGATTAGGTCCCTTGAGATAGATGTTGTTTTAGGGACGTAAAGTGAGGATAACGGGAATGGGTAATCGGGATAGCGATTGGTTGGTGAAATTAAATATAATTTATTTATTGTGGGTTGAAAACCCTATATGCTCACCAGGCTCCCAAGCCTGACCCACTCAGTTTTATTTGTATTACAGGAAGTAGCGCAAAGGCGTAAGATGGATGAATCATCGAGTTGTTTTGTTTACAAGTCTGTATATGTATATATTTGTTGAATGACTTGTAATGTTATCGTTTATGCTTTATGGTCTGTATCGGAACATGACATCCCGAGTTTTGATTATATAATGAAAATGCATCTCTTGATGAAATGTTTTGATAAATATTATTTTATCATGTTTTGTTTTGGGAACAAATTCCGCAACACTTTCAAATCAAAAGGATTTACTCTGAAATTATTTTAAAAAGCATAAATGAAATCGGTCTTTTCTGGCCGTGATTTTGGGGATGTCACAGTTGGTATCAGAGCATTAGTTTAAGCGAACTAGGAATTTGTAGGATTTCTAGACTTAAACTTAGGATGCTAAGTGGAGATTGTGAGATGTGTGTCTGTTGGATTTTAGACACGAGCACTAGTTTATTTTAGGAAAGTTGCCTAAAATGCTTTATGTGCTAAATGTTATATGTTGCCATATATGATATTAATTGTTCGGATCTATGGTCTGTTGCCGACCGGATCTGGAAACCTTATGTGTGTAGGATTCTAAGCGTATGCCTACGTTATTAGAACTAGCATGTAAACGTTTCGGAGTAATAAGGATGATTTGAATATCTATCATGAATGAAGATCTAAATTTCACCTTATTCGGTTTATAGATCAAAAATGGTGACAACAAGGAGTGGCGTTGGAAACGCGGATGAAAACAGGAATCAACCGCCAGTGATTGAGCAAATACCTGTTGTAGCAGCACCACCAAAACCAATAACAATGGCTGGGGTGCAAGCCATGATTCGGGTTATGTTAGCCGAACAAAGGGATGAGATGCGAAAGATGTTGCACGATAATAGGGACGAACCTATCCTGCCTATTGAGGAACCCGAATTGATTCCCGAGCAATCGGAGGAAAGGAAAAATAGTCGCATTATGAGTCAAGTTGGGACTCAAGGAGAACGAAGGAACGATCCGGAAAGGAGAAACAACAAGGATGGGTGAATGTACAAGAATTTCTTGGGCGCCAAGCCGCCAAGTCTTTCTGGAAGCCCAAAGCCTATTGAGATAATGGATTGGATCTCCGAAATGGAGATGGTATTTGAAAGTTGCGACTGTAGCAACAAACAGAAGACTGTTTTCGCAGTTAGACAACTGAAGACTGGATTCTTGAGTTGGTGGAAGTTGTTGGCAGATACTATGCCACGAGGAGAAGCCCTCAAAATGTCATGGGAGGAGTTCTTGGAACAACTAAGGGTACAGTATTATTCAGAGATAGATCTGATTGATCTGAACAATGAGTTCCAAAACTTGAAGAATGGGAGGATGAGCATAGATGACTATGCTGAGAAAATGAAGTTATTTCCGTACCTAGTGCCAACGGAACTCTCCAAGATTGAGAGGTTTGCTAATGGACTGCCTGCCGACTTTGGTCCGACAGTCAAGATGGAAACTACTCTGAAAACGGTTGTTCGTGCAGCTAAGAATGTGGAGGCCCAGCAGAAGGAAAAGGGTCTGGAAAGGATAGATGTTGGTGAAAAGAGGAAGTTCGATGGAACTTCAGGGTCCAATAAGAAAAACAAGTTCTCGAAGTCTGGTTCGAGGGGAAGTGGAGGCGAAGCGAAATGGTGCGACAAATGTAAGAAGAAGCATCATGGAAAATGTGAGGTAGCGAACACATGCTACAAATGTGGAAAGCTAGGGCACTATGCCAATGAGTGTACCCTCTCTAATAAAGTTTGCTATGGTTGTGGTGAGGAGGGACACTTGTCAAGGGACTGCCCGAAGAAGAAGGAGGCAGCTAGACCCAACATTCCGCCAAAGCCAAAGGCGAGAGCATTCCCGATGACACTGGAAGCTACTAAAGATGAAGCTGATGTCGCTTCAGGTACCTTTCTCGTAAACACATTGTGTAACGCCTGTGTTTCCGGGCTTGCCACTTTTAGCAATGTAATAGTCTAGGTTAACCTTTGAAACCCGTTTTGAAATAATAAGATTGTATTATTTAAGTATAATGTGTTTTGTGCTTAATTGCTTAATTATGTGGTTTGATTAATTAAGAATAAAAATAAGCGTCAAAATTTAAGTGTAAAATAAACTTAATATCTTTGAATAATGTTGTAGTAGTTGAAACGAGGTTTCCGAATATAAATAGAGCGCCCAAATCTGACTTCGTATGAGGAAGTTATGATTTATCGAAGTTTCGGCTTAGCGGTATGTAGCCTCTTATACTCGATTTGAGATCGAGCGGTTTTTAGCCGAAGCAATCTAAACAAGGATCGAAGGTCTCGTTGTTGGTATCGAAGCGATAATAAGTTAGGCGAGAACGGACGTCAAACGAAGAAGTTATGAATTTATAACGAAATTTTTCTGTCTCGGCCTATTTAAATAAATAATAAAAATTAATTTAAAATTAGCCGACGGAGTCTAAACGAAAGTTCTAGAGCGTAGTCTCACCTTCGCGTGGATATAAAGAACGTCGAAAACGGAGTTCGTATGAAGAAGATATGAATTTCCGAAGTTTATTAAATATTTTATATTTAAATTTAATTGAAAAATCCGGTATTATCCAAGGACGAGTCATCGGACTCATCCGAAGTACGCCCCGCGTACACCAAAGATGTCGACACTCGCACTCGAGGACTTCGGATGACGAACGCAGTGACGATTTCGGACCAGTACGCCCCGTGTACTCCAAGGCTCCAGCCTCCTATAAATAGGATCCGAAGGCAGCCGAGTTCTTTTGCTATTTTCTCTCTTTTCTCTCCCTTTTTGCATCGATTTGCGTGCCAGAAATATCCCGAAGCCCCGGTATTATTCTCGAGCCCCGAGGCAAGTCCCGAGATCCCGAAGATCCCGAGAAGTGTGGTTCCCGAGCCGAAGCTCTGCCCGCGAGAAGTTCGATTTTTGTAAAGATCTTCCAGATCTGCTGAGGATTACTACTTCTGCAAGTCGTAGTGCTGTCTGATCATCTTCTGATCAAGTGAGTGTATACTACCTTTCATAAACACGATAATAATACAAGTATGGTTTGAGTGTATTAAGTATATTGTTGTTTATATGTGTGAATGTGTATTCACTTTCTTCTAACTCATAGATATGATTTATTCTCTATGATATATGTGTTATGTGTGTGTGCCTCATCTGTTATGTGGAATATGTATTGATCAAAGTATGCTATGCAGGTTTTTATCTATGTATAAAAATGTATATTTTTATCTACTAATATGTTGGGTAGAACATCGGTAGATAGTTGGTGTGTAATAAACAGATGAGAGGCCTCGTTGTTGTTTGATTTAGTCATCTAGCGGAGTTTAGATGACGACCACATACTTTTCTAGATAGTCTTGCGGAAACATTAGCAGGTTCGCCACCTATAGGTGTTATTGAACTTGGGTGTTCATTCGCTGTACTCCATCCCCCTCATGGTTGCCTTATTTGACTTATATTGTTGAGGTACCCCCGAAGCATGTGTTGTCGCCCTGATGAAATATTCTTAGACTAGGTCCCTTATGTTAGTTGTCTTAGGGACATAAAGTGAGAATAACGGGAATGGGTAATTGTGTGACATCCCCAAAATCTCGGCCAGAAAAGACCGATTTTCATTTATGCTTTTAAAATATTTTCAGAGTAAATCCTTTTGATTTGAAAGAGTTGCGGAATTTGTTCCCAAAAATAAAACATGATAAAACAATGTTTACCAAAGCATTTCATAAAGGAAATGTATTTTCATTATAATCAAAACTCGGGGTGTCATGTTCCGATACAGACCAATAAGCATAAACGATAACATTACAAGTCATTCAGCAAATATATACATATACAGACTTGTAAACAAAACAACTGATGGTTCATCCATCTCATGCCCTTGCGCCACTTCCTGTAATACAAATAAAACTGAGTGGGTCAGGCTTGGGAGCCTGGTGAGCATATAGGGTTTTCAACCCACAGTAAATAATCATATTTAATTTTTTCACCAACCAACAATAACCCAATTACCCATTCCCGTTATTGTCACTTTATGTCCCTAAAACAACTAACATAAGGGACCTAGTCTAAGAATATTTCATCGGGGCGACAACACATGCTTCGGGGGTACCTCAGCAATATAAGTCAAATAAGGCAACCATGAGGGGGATGGAGTACAGCGAATGAACACCCAAGTTCATTAACACCTACAGGTGGCGAACCTGCTAATGTTTCCACAAGACTATCTAGAAAAGTCCATGGTCGTCATCTAAACTCCGCTAGATGACTAGATCAAACAACAACGAGGCCTCTCATCTGTTTATTACACACCAACTATCTACCCATGTTCTACCCAACATATTAGAAGATAAAAATATACATTTGTATACATAGTTGAAAAACCTGTATAGCATGCTTTAATCAACACATATTTCACATAACAGATGAGGCACACACACATAACACGTATCTCATAGAGAATAAATCATATCTATGAGTTAGAAGAAAGTGAGTACGCATTCACACATATAAACAACAATATACTTAATACACTCAAACCATACTTGTATTTTTATCGTGTTTATGAAAGGTAGTATACACTCACTTGATCAGAAGATGATCAGACAGCACTACGACTTGCAAAAGTAGTAATCCTTAGCAGATCTGGTAGATCTCTTCAAAAATCGAACTTTTCGCGGGCAGAGCTTCGGCTCGGGAACCACACTTCTTGGGATCTTCGAGATCTCGGGACTTGCCTCGGGGCTCGAGAATAATACCGAGGCTTCGGGATATTTCTGGCACGCAAAACGATGCAAAACGGGAGAGAGAAGAGAGGAAATTGACAATTGGGTCAACTGCCCTCGCATCCTATTTATAGGAGGCTGGAGCCTCGGAGTACGCGGGGCGTACTGGTCCGAAAAAAGTCACTGCTTACGCATCCGAAGCCACTTGCTGCGAGTGTCGACACCTTCGGAGTACGCGGGGCGTACACGAGTACGCGAGGCGTACTTCGGATGAGTCCGATGACTCCTCTTCGGATAATACCGGAATTAAAGATTAAATTTATATATAAATGACAAAATTGCAAAATTGGTCCCTGTGGTATGCATTTTTTTGGGGTTTTAGTCCAAACCCCGACTTTTTTGGTTTCGTGGTCCTTTTGGCCACGTTTGTACGTAAGTTTGGTCCCTCGTAAAATTGAAATGACTGTAATGCCCTTCTGATATATTTTTTTATGTTTTTTCTATTTAATTTAAATGAAAAGAAAATAATTAATTAATTTGGGCCCACATCTCTCTCTCTTCTTCTTCTTCTTCTTCTTCTTCTTCTTCTTCTTCTTCTTCTTCTTCTTCTTCTTCTTCTTCTTCTTCTTCTTCTTCCACAACATTCAAGTGGCTAACTACAGGAACTAAAAACCCTCGAATGAGTTCAATTTTTTCTTGATCATAAAAAATTAAATGATTCACAACTTTCGTTCTTTATATCCACGCGAAGGTGAGACTACGCTCTACAATTTTCGTTTAAACTTCGTCGGCTAATTTTGACTTTATTTTTATTATTTATTTTTAATAGGCCGCGACAGAAAAACTTCGTTATAATTTCATAACTTCTTCGTTTGACGTCCGTTCTCGCCTAACTTTTTATCGCTTCGATACCAACAACGAGACCTTCGATCCTCGTTTAGATTGCTTCAGCTAAAAACCGCTCGATCTCAAATCGAGTAAAACAGGCTGCATACCGCTAAGCCGAAACTTCGATAAATCATAATTTCCTCATACGAAGTCAGATTTGGACGTTCTATATATATTCAGAAACCTCGTTTCAACTACTACAACATTATTCAAAGATATTAAGTTTATTTTACACTTAAATTTTGACGCTTATTTTTTTATTCTTAATTAATCAAACCACATAATTAGGCATTTAAGCACAAAACACATAATACTCAAATAATACAATCTTATTATTTCAAAACGGGTTACAAAGGTTAACCTAGACTATTACATTGCTAAAAGTGGCAAGCCCGGAAACACAGGCGTTACAAATTGGGTTATTGTTGGTTGGTGAAACTAAATATGATTATTTATTGTGGGTGGAAAACTCTATATGCTCACCAGGCTCCCAAGCCTGACCCACTCAGTTTTATTTGTATTACAGGAAGTGGCGCAAGGGCATGAGATGGATGAACCATCAAGTTGTTTTGTTTACAAGTCTGTATATGTATATATTTGTTGAATGACTTGTAATGTTATCGTTTATGCTTATTGGTCTGTATCGGAACATTACACCCCGAGTTTTGATTATATAATGAAAATACATTTCTTTTATGAAATGCTTTGGTAAACATTGTTTTATCATGTTTTGTTTTTGGGAACAAATTCCGCAACTCTTTCAAATCAAAAGGATTTACTCTGAAATTATTTTAAAAGCATAAATGAAAATCGGTCTTTTCTAGCCGAGATTTTGGGGATGTCACAGTTGGTATCAGAGCATTAGTTTAAGTGAACTAGGAATTTGTAGGATTTCTAGACTTAAACTTAGAATGCTAAGTGAAATTTTGAGATATATGTTTGTTGTGTTTTAGACACGAGCACTAGTTTATTTTAGGAAAGTTGCCTAAAATGCTTTATGTGCTAAATGTTATATGTTGTCATATATGATATTATTTGTTCGGATCTATGGTCTGTTGCCGACCGGATCTAGAAACCTTATGTGTGTAGGATTCTAAGCGTACGTCTACGATATTAGAACTAGCATGTAACCGTTTCGGAGTGATAAGGATAATTTGAATATCTATCGTGATTGAGGATCTAATTTCACCTTATTCGGTGTGTAGATCAAAATGGTGAGAACAAGAAGTGGAGTTGGAAATGCTGAGAAAACAGGAATCAACCACCAGTGATTGAGCAAATACCTGTCGTAGCAGCAGCACCTGAGCCAATAACCATGGCTGGTGTGCAAATGATGATTCAGGCGATGTTGGATCGTCAGATGGATGAAACTAGACGGTTGCTTCAACAGAATCGTGAAGAACTGTCAATTCGTGTGGAAGAGCCTGAATTGAATGAAGGACACTCGGAAGGTGGAAACTTCAGTGGGTCTGTTGGTCAAGCCAACCCACCGATAGTTAGGCAAGATAACCATGATGGAAGGAATGATGGAATGGGATGAAAGTACAAGGACTTTCTAACTTGCAAACCATCGACCTTCAATGGAAAGGAGGATCCGATTGGAGTTATGGATTGGATCTCGGAGATGGAATTGGCCTTTATGACTTGTGGCTGTAGAGGTAAGTTGCAGACTATCTATGCAGTGCGTCAGTTCCGAGGTGGAGCCGTTCGTTGGTGGAACACTCTAGGGAAGACTTTGAGCCCTAATGAGCCACTGCAATTGTCATGGGTAGAGTTCTTGGTGCAGTTCAAGAGCAAGTTCTGCTCGGCTCAAAATCTATTGGAACTAGATAACAAGTTTCTGACATTGACGAAAGGCAGCATGTCAGTTGATGAATACACCAATAACTTCACCGATAAGATGGAGTTTGTTTTGCGCATCGTTCCAGATGAGCTAACAAAGGTGGATCGGTATGCGAAGGGACTCCCATGGGAGTACGAGGTGCCAGTACGTCAGGCACTTACTCTTGAGACAGCTATCTGGGCTGCCAAGTCTGTTAAGAACATGATTAAGGGAAGAACCACCGACAAGGTTGATGTTGGTGAGAAAAGAAAGTTTTAGGGAACATCTGGCTCCGGTAAGAAAGGCAAATTTTCGAAATCTGATTCGAAAAAGTTTGGAGGAAAAGGAGGCGAAGCAAAGTGGTGTGATAAGTGTAAGAAAAAGCACTTTGGGAAATGTAGCGAGGATATAACCTGCTACAAGTGTGGAAAGGTCGGACATTTTGCCAATGAATGTCCGAACAACAAAAGGATGTGTTTTGGTTGTAACGAAGAGGGGCACATTTTGAAAGACTGTCCGAAGAAGAAGGAGGCAGCTAGGCCCAACATTCCACCAAAGCCGAAGGCGAGAGCCTTCCAGATGACACTTGAGGCCGTGAAAGATGAAGCTGATGTCGCTTCAGGTACCTTTCTCGTAAACGAATTACCCGCTCAAATTTTGTTTGATTCTGGAGCCAACTACTCCTTTATTTCGCATGAGTTTGGTAGAAAGCTAGCTTTGCCTGTTGATAAACTAGATAATGTTTTATTAGTCGAAGTAGCTAGTGGCAAGTTTGTACCTGTTAGTCATCGTATGAAAAACATCTTAATCGGCCTTAATGGGAATAGGTTTCACGAGGAATTATTGCCTATCGAACTAAATGGTTTCAACATCGTGTTGGGAATGGATTGGCTTAGCGCCAATGATGCCAAAATTTTATGCAAGAAGAAGATAGTTAAAGTAAACCCGCCTGGGAAAGATTCGTTTATGGTGTATGGGGACAAACGGCGAGTGAATTCTGGAATCATTTCTCTAATGAAAGCCAGAAAGTGTTTGACCAAGGGATGTACATCATATTTAGCATCCGTGATTGATGCTAAGAAGGAAAAGAAGGTGATGCAGAGTATTCCAGCTGTGTGTGATTATCCGGAAGTATTTCGCGAAGATCTTCCTGGATTACCGCCTGATAGAAAAGTGGAGTTCAGAATAGACTTGTTACCAGGAACCACCCCAATAGCAAAATCACCTTATCGATTAGCACCGACGGAGATGAAGGAGCTGATGATGAAACTTCAGGCGTTATTGGACAAAGGTTTCATTAGACCTAGTTCATCGCCCTGGGGAGCTCCGGTGTTATTTGTGAAGAAGAAAGATGGAAGTATGAGAATGTGCATCAATTACAGAGAGCTGAACAAGGCAACAATAAAGAATAGATATCCGTTGCCAAGGATTGATGACTTGTTTGATCAATTGCAAGGTTCGAGCTATTTCTCAAAGATCGATCTAAGGTCAGGATATCATCAGCTGAAAGTAAGAGAGCAAGATATCGAGAAGACTGCATTCAGAACTAGATATGGGCACTACGAGTTCTTGGTTATGTCGTTTGGACTAACCAATGCTCCGGAAGCATTCATGGATTTAATGGATAGGGTTTGTAATCCTTTCCTTGATAAATCCGTGATAGTGTTCATAGACGACATTTTGATTTACTCGAAAGGCCAGGAGGAGCATGGCAGACACTTGCGAGAAGTGTTGGAAGTTTTGAAGAAGGAGAAGTTGTATGCAAAGTTCTCCAAATGTGATTTTTGGATTCGTGAAGTCCAATTCTTGGGTCACGTGGTCAACCAAGAAGGGATAATGGTTGATCCAGCAAAGATCAAAGCTGTGATGAAGTGGGAACAACCAAAAAGTCCCACGGAGATCCGAAGCTTTTTAGGATTAGCCGGATATTACCGAAGGTTTATCCAAGGCTTTTCTTCGATTGCTACTCCATTAACAGCTTTGACCCACAAAGGAGCTACTTATGCTTGGAATGATAAGCATAAAGAAGCATTCGAGAAGCTAAAGAAGAAGCTATGCGAGGCACCGATACTTTCTTTACCCGATGGAGTTGAAGACTTCGCTGTTTATAGCGATGCGTCTAGGGTTGGATTGGGTTGTGTTCTGACCCAAAGAGAAAAGGTGATAGCATATGCATCTCGAGAACTGAAAGAGCATGAAAAGAATTACCCGACTCATGACTTGGAGTTGGCAGCGGTAGTTTTCGCTCTGAAAATATGGAGACATTACCTCTATGGCACGAAGTGCAAATTCTTCACTGATCATAAGAGACTCCAATATTTCTTTAATCAGAAGGAATTGAATATGAGGCAACGATGCTGGCTAGAATTACTCAAGGACTACGACTGCGAGATACTTTACCACCCCGGTAACACTAATGTTGTTGCTGATGCTCTCAGTCGGAAAGTCAATCTTGAAAGGAAAAGGCTAAGAGCGTTGAGAATTGAAGTTGTCTCGACCATTGTGGAAAGTATAAAGAAAGCTCAAGAGGAAGCTTCTGAGAAAAATGACCGAAAGGAGAAACGTTTGGGTAAAACGTTGGTGTTTGGTACAAACAGTCATGGACTGAAGGTATTCCAAGATCGTATTTGGGTACCTAAGTCAGGAGGAATTAGGGATCTTCTGATGGAAGAAGCTCACAAGACCATGTACTCGATTCATCCTGGTAGCACTAAAATGTATAGGGACCTGAAACCCTACTACTGGTGGCCGACGATGAAGCTTGATGTTGCAAAGTATGTGGCTGAGTGTGTGACTTGTGCGAGAGTAAAGACACAACATCAGAAACCTTACAGGAGTTTAGAACAATTCCCTGTGCCTATGGGTAAGTGGGAAGACATTGCTATGGATTTTGTCACTAAACTGCCCAGAACAAAGAATGGTCACGACATGATTTGGGTGGTCGTTGATCGATTCACTAAGAGTGCGCATTTCATAGCGGCCAAGGAGAAATGGTCTATGGAGAAGCTTGCAAATTCTTACGTGAGGGAAATTGTGAGGCTTCACGGTGTTCCGTTAACGATTGTATCGGATCGTGATAGTCGTTTCACCTCAAGGTTTTGGAAAAGTCTACAAGAGGAAATGGGTACCAAGTTATGTTTAAGCACCGCTTACCATCCACAGACTGATGGTCGGAGTGAAAGAACAATACAAACACTTGAAGATATGCTGAGAGCATGTACCTTGGAATTCCTAGGTACTTGGGATGAACATTTACCTTTGGTAGAATTTTCCTATAATAATAGTTTTCACTCGAGCATAAAGATGGCACCTTATCAAGCTTTGTATGGACAGAAGTGTCGTACGCCGTCCTTTTGGCTTGAGGCTGGGGAAAAGCAGTTTATGGGACCGGAGATGGTTCATCAAACTGCTGAAAAGTTGAAAATAATTAGGGAAAGAATGTTAGCAGCTCAGGATCGTCAAAAGAGCTATGCTGACAAGAAGCGAAGACCGATGACTTTTGAGGTTGGAGATTCGGTTTTGCTTAAAGTCTCGTCGTGGAAGGGACTTATAAGATTTGGTAAAAGGGGAAAGTTGAGTCCAAGGTTTATTGGACCGTTTAAAGTTCTTTAGAGGATTGGGAACCAAGCTTACAAGCTCGAACTACCAGAAGAACTGAATGGAATTCACAACACTTTTCATGTGTGTTATTTGAGGAAGTTCACGGGAGAAGATCCAGACATGATTCCACTTTCGGAGTTGAGAATCGATGAGAACAAAAGGTTGATTGAAGAACCATAGGCAATTGTTGACCGAAAGACTAAGAAGTTGCGACGCAAAATGGTTGGGTTAGTGCTTGTCCGATGGAAACACACGAATGGGCCGAATCTCACTTGGGAGACGGAGAGTGACATGTTGAGTCGTTATCCGCATTTGTTTGTTGATGTGTGATTCCGGGGAGGGAATCATTCTAAGGTAGAGAGAGTTGTAACGCCTGTGTTTCCGGGCTTGCCACTTTTAGCAATGTAATAGTCTAGGTTAACCTTTGTAACCCGTTTTGAAATAATAAGATTGTATTAATTGAGTATTATGTGTTTTGTGCTTAATTGCTTAATTATGTGGTTTGATTAATTAAGAATAAAAATAAGCATCAAAATTTAAGTGTAAAATAAACTTAATATCTTTGAATAATGTTGTAGTAGTTGAAACGAGGTTTCCGAATATATATAGAGCGCCCAAATCTGACTTCGTATGAGGAAGTTATGATTTTCTAAAGTTTCGACTTAGCGGTATGCAGCCCGAAATATTCGATTTAAGATCGAGCGGTTTTTAGCCGAAGCAAGCTAAACGAGGATCGAAGGTCTCGTTGTTGGTATTGAAGCGATAATAAGTTAGGCGAGAACGGACGTCAAACGAAGAAGTTATGAATTTATAACGAAGTTTTTCTGTCTCGGCCTATTAAAATAAATAATAAAAATAAAGTTAAAATTAGCCGACGGAGTCTAAACGAAAGTTGTAGAGCGTAGTTTCACCATCGCGTGGATATAAAGAACGTCGAAAACGGAGTTCGTATGAAGAAGATATGAATTTCCGAAGTTTATTAAATATTTTGTATTTAAATTTAATTGAAAAATCCGGTATTATCCGAGGACGAGTCATCGGACTCATCCAAAGTACGCCCCGCGTACACCGAAGATGTCGACACTCGCACTCGAGGACTTCGGATGACGAACGCAGTGACGATTTCGGACCAGTACGCCCCGCGTACTCCGAGGCTCCAGCCTCCTATAAATAGGATCCGAAGGCAGCCGAGTTCTTTGACTATTTTCTCTCTTCTCTCTCCCGTTTTGCATCGATTTACGTGCCGGAAATATCCCGTAGCCCCGGTATTATTCTCGAGCCCCGAGGCAAGTCCCGAGATCCCGAAGATCCCGAGAAGTGCGGTTCCCGAGCCGAAGCTCTGCCCGCGAGAAGTTCGATTTTTGTAAAGATCTTCCAGATCTGCTGAGGATTACTACTTTTGCAAGTCGTAGTGCTGTCTGATCATCTTCTGATCAAGTGAGTGTATACTACCTTTTATAAACACGATAATAATACAAGTATGGTTTGAGTGTATTAAGTATATTGTTGTTTATATGTGTGAATGTGTATTCACTTTCTTCTAACTCATAGATATGATTTATTCTCTATGATATATGTGTTATGTGTGTGTGCCTCATCTGTTATGTGGAATATGTATTGATCAAAGTATGCTATGCAGGTTTTTATCTATGTATAAAAATGTATATTTTTATCTACTAATATGTTGGGTAGAACATGGGTAGATAGTTGGTGTGTAATAAACAGATGAGAGGCATCGTTGTTGTTTGATTTAGTCATCTAGCGGAGTTTAGATGACGACCACATACTTTTCTAGATAGTCTTGCGGAAACATTAGCAAGTTCGCCACCTATAGGTGTTATTGAACTTGGGTGTTCATTCGCTGTACTCCATCCCCCTCATGGTTGCCTTATTTGACTTATATTGTTGAGGTACCCCCGAAGCATGTGTTGTCGCCCCGATGAAATATTCTTAGACTAGGTCCCTTATGTTAGTTGTCTTAGGGACATAAAGTGAGAATAACGAGAATGGGTAATTGGGTTATTGTTGGTTGGTGAAAACTAAATATGATTATTTATTGTGGGTGGAAAACCCTATATGCTCACCAGGCTCCCAAGCCTGACCCACTCAGTTTTATTTGTATTACAGGAAGTGGCGCAAGGGCATGAGATGGATGAACCATCAAGTTGTTTTGTTTACAAGTCTGTATATGTATATATTTGTTGAATGACTTGTAATGTTATCGTTTATGCTTATTGGTCTGTATCAGAACATGACACCCTGAGTTTTGATTATATAATGGAAATACATTTCTTTTATGAAATGCTTTGGTAAACATTGTTTTATCATGTTTTGTTTTTGGGAACAAATTCCGCAACTTTTTCAAATCAAAAGGATTTACTCTGAAATTATTTTAAAAGCATAAATGAAAATCGGTCTTTTCTGGCCGAGATTTTGGGGATGTCACAGTTGGTATCAGAGCATTAGTTTATGCGAACTAGGAATTTGTAGGATTTCTAGACTTAAACTTAGAATGCTAAGTGAAATTTTGAGATATGTGTCTGTTGTGTTTTAGACACGAGCACTAGTTTATTTTAGGAAAGTTGCCTAAAATGCTTTATGTGCTAAATGTTATATGTTGCCATATATGATATTATTTGTTCGGATCTATGGTCTGTTGCCGACCGGATCTAGAAACCTTATGTGTGTAGGATTCTAAGCGTACGTCTACGATATTAGAACTAGCATGTAAACGTTTCAGAGTGATAAGGATGATTTGAATATCTATCGTGATTGAGGATCTAATTTCACCTTATTCGGTGTGTAGATCAAAATGGTGAGAATGAGGAGTGGAGTTAGACTAGATAACGCCTTATTAGTCGAAGTTGCTAGTGGCAAGTTTGTACCTGTTAGCCATCGTATGAAAAACATCTTAATTGATCTGAATGGGAATAAGTTCCACGAGGAATTATTGCCTATCGAACTTAATGATTTCGACATCGTGCTTGGAATGCATTGGCTTAGCGCTAATGACGCCGAAATTTTTTGCAAGAAGAAGATAGTTAAAGTGAATCCGCCTGGGAAAGATTCGTTTATGGTGTATGGGGACAAACGCAGAGTGAATTCTGGAATCATTTCCCTAATGAAAGCCAGAAAGTGTTTGACCAAGGGATGTACATCATATTTAGCATTCGTGATTGATGCTAAGAAGGAAAAGAAGGTGATGCAGAGTATTCCAGCTGTGTGTGATTATCCGGAAGTATTTCCCGAAGATCTTCCTGGATTACCGCCTGATCGACAAGTGGAATTCCGTATTGACTTGTTGCCAGGAACAACGTAAGTTGCAAAAGCACCTTATCGATTAGCACCGACGGAGATGAATGAGCTAATGATGCAACTTCAGGAGTTATTGGACAAAGGTTTCATTAGACCTAGTTCATCACCCTGGGGAGCTCCGGTGTTATTTGTAAAGAAGAAAGATGGAAGTATGAGAATGTGCATTGATTATAGAGAGCTGAACAAGGCAACAATAAAGAATAGATATTCGTTGCCAAGGATTGATGACATGTTTGATCAATTGCAAGGTTCGAGCTATTTCTCGAAGATCGATCTAAGGTCAGGATATCATCAGCTAAAAGTAAGAGAGCAAGATATCGAGAAGACTGCATTCAGAACTAGATATGGACACTATGAGTTTTTGGTTATTTCGTTTGGACTAACCAATGCTCCAGCAGCATTCATGGATTTTATGAACAGGGTTTGTAATCTGTTCCTAGATAAATCTATGATAGTGTTCATAGATGGCATTCTGATTTATTCGAAAAGCCAAGAGGAGCATGGTAGACACTTGCGAGAAGTGTTAGAAGTCTTGAAGAAGGAAAGGTTGTATGCTAAGTTCTCCAAATGTGATTTTTGGATTCGTGAAGTCCAATTCTTGGGTCACATGGTCAACCAAGAAGGGATAATGGTTGATCCAGCAAAGATCAAAGCTGTGATGAAGTGGGAACAACCAAAAAGTCCCACGGAGATCCGAAGCTTTTTGGGATTAGCCGGATATTACCGAAGGTTTATCCAAGGCTTTTCTTCGATTGCTACTCCATTAACAGCTTTGACCCACAAAGGAGCTACTTATGCTTGGAATGATAAGCATAAAGAAGCATTCGAGAAGCTAAAGAAGAAGCTATGCGAGGCACCGATACTTTCTTTACCCGATGGAGTTGAAGACTTCGCTGTTTATAGCGATGCGTCTGGGGTTGGATTGGGTTGTGTTCTGACCCAAAGAGAAAAGGTGATAGCATATGCATCTCGACAACTGAAAGAGCATGAAAAGAATTACCCGACTCATGATTTGGAGTTGGCAGCGGTAGTTTTCGCTCTGAAAATATGGAGACATTACCTCTATGGCACGAAGTGCAAATTCTTCACTGATCATAAGAGTCTCCAATATCTCTTTAATCAGAAGGAATTGAATATGAGGCAACGACGCTGGCTAGAATTACTTAAAGACTACGAATGTGAGATACTTTACCACCCCGGTAAAGCTAATGTTGTTGCTGATGCTCTCAGTTGGAAGGTCAATCTTGAAAGGAAAAGGCTAAGAGCGTTGAGAATTGAAGTTGTCTCGACCATTGTGGAAAGTATAAAGAAAGCTCAAGAGGAAGCTTCTGAGAAGAATGACCGAAGGGAGGAACGTTTGGGAAAAACGTTGGTGTTCGGTGTAAACAGTCATGGACTGAAGGTGTTCCAAGATCGGATTTGGATACCTAAGACAGGAGGAATCAGAGATCCTCTGATGGAAGAAGCTCACAAGACCATGTACTCGATTCATCCTGGTAGCACTAAAATGTATAGGGACCTGAAACCCTACTACTGGTGGCCGACGATGAAGCTTGATGTTGCAAAGTATGTGGCTGAGTGTGTGACTTGAGCGAGAGTAAAGACACAACATCAGAAACCGTACGGGAGTTTAGAACCATTGCATGTGCCTATGGGTAAGTGGGAAGACATTGCTATGGATTTTGTCAATAAACTGCCCAGAACAAAGAACGGTCACGGCATGATTTGGGTGGTCGTTGATCGATTCACTAAGAGTGCGCATTTCATAGCGGCCAAGGAGAAATGGTCTATGGAAAAGCGTGCGAATTCTTACATGAAGGAAATTGTAAGGCTTCACGGTGTTCCGTTAACAATTGTGTCGGATTGTGATAGCCGTTTCACCTCACGATTTTGGAAAAGTCTACTAGAGGAATTGGGTACCAAGTTGTGTTTAAGTACAGCTTACCATCCGCGGACTGATGGTCAGAGCAAACGAACGATACAAACACTTGAAGATATGCTAAGAGCATGTACCTTGGAATTCCTAGGTAATTGGGATGAACATTTACCATTGGTAGAACTTTCCTATAATAATAGTTTTCACTCGAGTATTAAGATGACACCTTACCAAGCTTTGTATGGACAAAAGTGTCGTACACCGTCTTGTTGGCTTGAGGCTGGGGAAAAGCAGTTTATGGGACCAGAAATGGTTCATCAAACTGCTGAAAAGTTGAAAATAATTAGGGAAAGAATGTTAGCAGCTCAGGATCGTCAAAAGAGCTATGCTGACAACAAGCGAAGACCGATGACTTTCGAAGTTGGAGATTCGGTTTTGCTTAAATTCTCGCCGTGGAAGGGGCTTATAAGATTTGGTAAAAGGGGAAAATTAAGTCCTAGGTTTATTGGACCGTTTAAAGTTCTTCAGAGGATTGGGAACCAAGCTTACAAGCTCGAACTACCAGAAGAACTGAATGGAATTCATAACACTTTTCATGTGT
Source organism: Lactuca sativa (assembly GCF_002870075.4). Classification (NCBI taxonomy): domain Eukaryota; kingdom Viridiplantae; phylum Streptophyta; class Magnoliopsida; order Asterales; family Asteraceae; genus Lactuca; species Lactuca sativa. Next base: position 162,962,748 of record NC_056624.2, on the reverse strand, counting down.
GTTATTTGAGGAAGTTCACGGGAGAAGATCCAGACATGATTCCACTTTCGGAGTTGAGAATCGATGAGAACAAAAGGTTGATTGAAGAACCATAGGCAATTGTTGACCGAAAGACTAAGAAGTTGCGACGCAAAATGGTTGGGTTAGTGCTTGTCCGATGGAAACACACGAATGGGCCGAATCTCACCTGGGAAACGGAGAGTGACATGACGGGTCGCTATCCGCATTTGTTTATTGATGTGTGATTCCGGGGACGGAATCATTCTAAGGTGGAGAGAGTTGTAACGCCTGTGTTTCTGGGCTTGTCATTAATGTTGATATAAAAGTCTAGGTTAACCTTTGCAACCCGTTTTGAAATAATAAGATTGTATTATTTGAGTATTATGTGTTTTGTGCTTAATTGCTTAATTATGTGGTTTGATTAATTAAGAATAAAAATAAGCGTCAAAATTTAAGTGTAAAATAAACTTAATATCTTTAGATAATGTTGTAGTATTTGAAACGAGGTTTCCGAATATATATAGAACGCCCAAATCTGACTTCGTATAAGGAAGTTATGATTTTCTGAAGTTTCGACTTAGCGATATGCAGCCCGAAATACTCGATTTAAGATCGAGCGGTTTTTAGCCGAAGCAAGCTAAACGAGAATCGAAGATCTCGTTGTTGGTATTGAAGCGATGAAAAGTTAGGCCAGAACGGACGTCAAACGAAGATGTTATGAATTTATAACGAAGTTTTTCTGTCCCGGCCTATTAAAAATAAATAATAAAAATAAATTAAAATTAGCCAACGAATTCTAAATGAAAGTTGTAGAGCGTAGTCTCACCTTCGCGTGGATATAAAGAACGTCGAAAACGGAGTTCGTATGAAGGAGATATGAATTTTCGAAGTTTATTAAAGAATTAATAATTAAATTTAATTATTAAACCTCCGGTATTATCCGAAGACGAGTCATCGGTCTCATCCGAAGTACGCCCCGCGTACACCGAGGTATGTCGACATTCGCACTTGAGCACTTCGGATACGTAAGCAGTGACGATTTCGGACCAGTACGCCCCGCGTACTCCGAGGCTCCAACCTCCTATAAATAGGATGCGAGGGCAGCCGAGTTCTTTTGCTCTTTTCTCTCTTCTCTCTCCCGTTTTACCTCGATTTGCATGCCAGAAGTACCCCGAAGCCCCGGTATTATTCTCGAGCCCCGAAGCAAGTCCCGAGATCCCGAAGATCCCGAGAAGTGCGATTCCCGAGCCGAAGCTCTGCCCACGAGAAGTTCGATTTTTGTAGAGATCTTCCAGATCTGCTAAGGATTACTACTTCTGCAAGTCGTAGTGCTGTCCGATCATCTTCTGATCAAGTGAGTGTATACTACCTTTCATAAACACGATAATAATACAAGTATGGTTCGAGTGTATTAAGTATATTGTTGTTTATATGTGTGAGTGTGTAGTTACTTTCTTCTAACGCATAATTATGAAGTATTTTATACGAAATACGTGTTATGTGTATAATTTTGTTGTTATGTGCGTGAATGTATATTCACTCTCTTCTATCTCATAGATCTGAATTGCTTTCTATGAAATACGTGTTATGTGGGTGTGCCTCATCTGTTATGTGGAATATATATTGAATGAAAATGTTATACAGGTTTTAAACTATGTATAAAAATATATATTTTTATCTACTAATATGTTGGGTAGAACATGGGTAGATAGTTGGTGTGTAATAAACAGATGAGAGGCCTCGATGTTGTTGTTGTTGATCTAGTTATTCAGCGGAGTATGGATAACGACCACAGACTCCTTCTAGACAGTCTAGTGGAACGCTAGCAGGTTCATAACCAGTAGGTGTTGTGAACGATGTGTTCACCGGTATACTCTATCCCCCTCATGGTTGCCTTTAGGATATCTATTGTTGAGGAAACCCCTTAGCAGTGATGTCCGTCCCGATGAAAATCCTAGATTAGGTCCCTTGAGATAGATGTTGTTTTAGGGACGTAAAGTGAGGATAACGGGAATGGGTAATCGGGATAGTGATTGGTTGGTGAAATTAAATATAATTTATTTATTGTGGGTTGAAAACCCTATATGCTCACCAGGCTCCCAAGCCTGACCCACTCAGCTTTATTTGTATTACAGGAAGTAGCGCAAAGGCGTAAGATGGATGAATCATCGAGTTGTTTTGTTTACAAGTCTGTATATATATATATATTTGTTGAATGACTTGTAATGTTATCGTTTATGCTTTATGGTCTGTATCGGAACATGACATCCCGAGTTTTGATTATATAATGAAAATGCATCTCTTGATGAAATGTTTTGATAAATATTATTTTATCATGTTTTGTTTTGGGAACAAATTCCGCAACACTTTCAAATCAAAAGGACTTACTCTGAAATTATTTTAAAAAGCATAAATGAAATCGGTCTTTTCTGGCCGTGATTTTGGGGATGTCACACATGATTTCATAATAAGGATGGTATGGAAAATTTAAATAGTAGCATGGTAGTAAAAGAAATAAATTTAAAATTTTTTGCACAGTATACGGAAATATTAGGCGTTATCAGTGTCACTACGAACACCATAACAAAACCGTCCCTACTAACCATGGAAAAAAACCACCAATCCCGAATCAAATTATTTTTTTACAAAAAGCAATAGAAAAAACTTCTTGTCTTCTAACATCATTGTTTTAGCTTTAGTAGTTTTTTTAAAAGGGAGTTGATACTTTCACATAAAATTAAATTGTTTTGACATTTTTGTTCTTATATAACACTTTAAAAAAGTATGAATATAATTTTACGGGGTTATATGAGAGTGCCACCTCTTATCCCTTTAACCCATTCAAGCGTTTCTTATTTTTTCTCTTATTTATAAAGTAGTTGTGAGACCCGTATGCTATACGGGTTGGATAAACAATAAAATTAAATATGTTGGGTTAAACAAAAGTTTATTTAAATTTGAAATTTTGATTTAAAAGAAACATATTAAATATAATATGAGTAATTTATTGGTTGCTTTTAATTAAGGCAATTATTAATTGATGTGAAAATAAGATGTGTTAATTAAGAAAAGATTAAAAAAAAATGAGAAAATGACAAATGAAAAAAATATGTATTCAAAAATACCAAAAAATGACATGTGTCTAATTTAATGGGAGAATACCATATGGCAAAATTATCTTCATTTATTAGGGATGATGATTACAAAAAATTTATTTGTTTTCTTATTTGTCATCAAACACACTTACGGATGCCTCTCACAATCAATTCATTTACTAGTGAGTTTTTTTTTCTTAATTTTCACTTGGAATATAAAATCTAACAAAAAAATAATTTATTTTCTAATTGATTAATTCATTTTCTTATTTATCCATCAAATCCACTAGGCACTAGGCATAATATGTAACAAAATGTTCATGTTAAAAAAACGTTTGACACTCCAAAAATATTAACCATACTCCAATTTCATATCATCACTTAAAACTATTCAAAAACACAATAAAATGTTCAAACTAATACACATCAAATCACAATCCATCACAACAAATATTGCTGAATAAAAATATTCAAATCATAATAATATTAAAGAAAAAAAGTCTAACGATACAAAAATTATTCACCCTATTCAATTTTTATGATTTAAATATTTTTTTGGTATATTTATTGTGATTTGATATATATTAGTTTGAATATTTTAGTATGATATATATTAGTTTGAAACATATTATTTTTCGTTACATCTTATTGTGATGCATCAATTAGTAGGTTTCATAGATAAATAAGAAAACATTTTTTTTGTTAGATTTTATAGTTAGTGATAAATAGGAAGGAAAAAAAAAAAACTCACAGTTTAAGTGGATTGATGGATGAGACTTGAGACGGTTTGATTATAAATAAGAAAAACAAATTATTTTTTGTAAAGGATAAATAAGGGGGAAACGCTTAAAATTTTAAGTTTTAAACGAGGGTAAAAATGTCGAAAAAACTTTAATTTTAATTTAAGTGGAAGCAACTTAACAAATGGAAATATCCTTTTTTAAATCATTACTGATCACTTTCTGTGTTGCCTTGCCGGGAGAAACAGTTGAGTAAATGGCAGCTCCAGCTAAATGCTTTCTCGTCACTGGCTCCCCTGTAAGTTGTATAGATTCCATGTCTCATTGATCATTTGATTCCATATCTTCATGAATCAAATTGAATCTGAATTTGTTTGAATCGCCTTTGTATACCTTCGACTCCGCAGGGCGTGGGTAAAACCACTCTGATCGCTAGGGTTTTGGAGAATCTCAGAACTTCCAATCCCAATTTGAAAATACAAGGGTTTTTCACTCGTAATGCCCTATCATTCCATATTCCTCCATCGCTCAAATAGGTTTTGATTTTCGCCTTCGTTTACTCATGAAGTTTGGGATACAAAACAGGTGAGATCAGACAAGAAGGCGAGAGGGTAGGGTTTGAGGTGGTTACGTTAGATGGTCGCACTGCTCCACTTGCTTCTATTAACAATTCCAGGTAACCATTTCTTCATATCTTTTCATCATTCAACGTCGAATTAGGGTTTAATTAAGTTTTCCATGGCAGTGTAGAGTCCATTAGATGGCCTACTGTGGGAAGATACAGAGTCGATGTAGCATCATTCGAATCATTAGCTTTGCCTGAGTTACAGGTTCGTTTATCTTTTCATCTCCAATTTCTCAGTAATTAGTTGATTTTTGATTTCATTTCCAGGTGAAAGAAGATACAGATCTGTTTGTGATTGACGAAGTTGGAAAGATGGAGCTCTTCAGTTCGTTGTTCTTCCCTACAGTGTTACGTGTTCTTGAGTCTAACAAACCGTTTCTAGCTACAATCCCTGTTCCAAAATATGGTCGAGATATTCCTGCAGGTATGCTTGTTAATTATCAAAAAAAAAAAAAAAAAAAAGTCAGACATGGAAATGCTTTTGTTCATGTTGAGTATGAAGAATGTATGATTCTTGTTTTCTGCAGTTGCAAGGTTGAAGAATCATCCAGGAGCGAAGGTGTTTACTCTAACAACAAGCAATAGGGATGATATGAAGAATCAGATATATTCCCAATTAACTCACAACCTTGTTTAACTTTTCAAAAAATAATGTCATCTCTCTCTGACTCTGTACACATTCACCTCATTATAAATCAACCAACTACTGTTTCTACAGAATCAAACACAAACCTTTAAAAAAAAAAACACAAACATGTATATGATGATGATATCATGAGGTTCTTCGATCATTATTTTCAGCAGTTCGCAGCATCTCTTTTGCCATTGAAGAAAATGTCTGAGCGTTGTCTTGCATTTCTGCTGTTTTCAAATTGATTCCCTGCCCAAATCATATGATTACTGTCTGCTCTTGACTTTTTTTGACTTTTAAATGTTACTTAAAATTAAATAGTTACCTTGAGTTTTCTTATGTTGTCGCTCAGTTTGTTTTGTGCCATTTTAGCAGCACTTGTTTCCTGCCACGTCAGCAAAAAAACAGATCAATAATATTTCTATAAAATGCAATTTTAGCAGGAGTTTATAAATTAAGCTTACACTGGTCAAGCTGAATCCATATTTTTTCTTGATTTGATCTACAGAACCGGTTTTCTGATCATCTCGTGGTTGTTCTTCCTTCACTTGCACTTTCTCCTTTTTCACATTCATCTCTTTTAGCTTACCTTCATATATTTAAAAAAAAAAAAAAGTAAAAAATTCATCTCCAAAATCTTATTTTCAAGATATATTAAGTTGAAGACTTGAAGTAACTAACCTTTGAATGCATTAAATTTACTAGTGAGCTTTTGTTTGTTAAGCGCTCCCATCATGGTGTTTCCTTTTGGTTTCTCTTCTGGCCCATCAATGTCAATATCATCTACAACAAAAGATTTAAAAATGTTGTTTATATTTATTCAAAAACAAAATGTTAATGAATGTACATTGTACAAAGGTCAAACCTACCTATATCCAGGTCAACCTCATCTTCATCTGTGTGGATGTTTTCTTGGCTTTCACTCTCCAATGCAAAGTTAGCAATGGCAAATAATGTTGACAGTTCTTCAAAGCTTTCTCTAGAAGCTTCCAGTTCTGTTTCCCGCTCATGTTGTGGTTTGCTTACTTTTTTCATAGAACCAAAGATTCCCTGTTTGCATTAGGGTAAAATGGTCATTTACTCATATTCAGACTTTGTGCATATACATAACAAGCCCTAAGACTCTATTATGATAATAACCTTTTTCTTTTCTTTGACATGTTCAACCAGAATCCCTTGTGGAACTATCAGGTCCTTGTTATAAACTCGGGTAGCCGAGTCTAAATGCCTAAGAGAAATAAAAAATCATGAAAAAAAAATTAGAAAAATCAAATGAAATAATTCATCTCCATCTGATTTATGCATTACCTGAATATTTCCCTTTGTTGTAAAACCGAAACAATAAAAACTTCCTGATCACCATTCACCTATACCACAGAAGTTTTCAAATTCATTAAATCTACATTTAATAGAATCTGATATTTCTGAAGTGAAAAGTATATTACCATGATAATATCACCATTTTGTGAAGCACAAATTGAACTATCAGGTAAAGAATTCGGTTTTGAAGTTGAAAGTGCAAGGCCTCTTATGGATGTTGCCTTCAAAAGGGTTAATTCAGGCAAGGATCTGAAAAAGGTAAATAATATCAAAATCATGTGTTTATCGACTTTTTTGTTCAATCAAAATCTAAATATGAAGAAGATAACTCACCTAATTTCAATTTTACCATTAGTAAAAACAAGAACAAGGCCAGCATCAGAACAACATGTTGAAGCCCAACAACAAATTGAAGAATTAAACTTCTTTTTATAGCAAACCTTCTTCACTCCCTGTATATATATATTTATATTTAAAATTGAGTATACAAGAGTATATAAAATATGTCAAGAAAATTAATTCTTCTAAGTTCTAACCTGAACAGCATGTGAAAGTGAATACACGTAAACAGCTTTCTCAGAACATAGTAGCAATGAGTCCTTCACTATCCCATCATCAAACGAATTTCCTATTATACCCTTAGATGCATTAGATCCTCTTCCAGCTGTCCCTTGCTCATCTATATATTCATATGTCACATTTGTAACACATAAATAAAGAACAATACAAAAAAAAATAAAAAGTATGATTTATTTACTACCTAACATTTGGATTAAAAGAGCTTTAGAAGGTTTTTTAGGATGAACTGATCCATTATTGAGAATATTTCCTGTTTCACTTTCAAGTGCCCAAGCTGATGAATCCTTTGTTGCTGCCATTAACACACTTTTCTCAAATCCATGCAAACTGCACATCCCAAATTGCAGAGAGATGACAGCTGTCGAGATCTCACTCGCTATACGCCTTTCATATAACACAGTTGCTCCTCCAATGTCAATCACCGAAACCTTCATCATTTTTTAATTTACGTTAATTTAGTTACAAAAAGGGCAAAAAAGGAAAAAAAAAAATGATATCTTACATATCCTTGATCTGACCCCACAGCAATATGTTTAGAGTCATGACTTGTAGTTATTGAAACCACTGCTCCATTCACCTTCACAAGTTTAACACTTTGAACAATATTGCTTCCTTTCTTTGAACTTGCTTGTAAGGACAAAAAACTGCTCTCTATGGCATATGGCTCGGGTTTAAATTTATAAATTCTAACCTGTGACATAAAATATTAATTTTAAATTGAAATGTAACATATTTTTATAATATGATATATATAGATATATACTCACTGTTCCAGTTTGATCTCCAGATATGAGGAGGCGTGTTTCCATATCATAACACAATGCAGTCAGTGGAACACCACTTAAAGTCTGATCATCTTCACTTTGTTGATTAAATGATACAATTGGAATCAATAGTGGAGATGATGCATCCCAGAAGTTTATACCACCATTGCTATGTCCTGTTATGTATATGTTTTTGAAATTTGAAAAACTCGTAAAACCAGATGTAGAAGATGAAGATGAAGATCCGTCTTTTTGCTTAGACTCAAATGAGAAAAGTGAAGGAATCTTTTTCGACATCAACATGTAGTCTTCATTGGAAGATAACATTAACATGCATGGATTGTCAGTGATGAACTTTGCTACAGTGATGATTGTGTCGACATAAGGTAGTTTCACTTTAATCTCTTTTGGAAGTGATGAAGGTGGAGACCTAGTTTGGGATTGAATTAGGTATTTTTCGATTGAAGAATCATCGTATGTATAAACATGGCCTGATTTTCCAATAACAAGAAAGCAATCTTCTTTATGTTTGGTTTGTTCATTGTAAGAGACTAAAATCTCCATGTCAACACATGGCTCAGGTGTTCCAATTCCAAGTTTAGTTGTGCGAGATTCAATCTGATCATTTATTATAATAACCTTCAACACAGAATCAAACAATTAATCAATCAGCAAAATAAAAGTTACAAAACCCTAAAAAGTTGAAATTCATCAATCATGATTCATGAATTAGTAGTACCTGTAACAAGTTTGCAGATGAAAAGTCGGAATTGCCCAGAACATATAATCGACTTGATTTCCCATCTGCATAAGCCCATTTCAATTTGGAGATTGGGATTTTGTCCAATTTATACCCAAGATTTAGTTTAAACAGAGGACCACTTTGGGTCCCACCTAACTCCTTATCATCAATACTCCAGATTAGAAGTTCTCCATTGTTGTATCCAATAACGACTTTGCTTCCAAAAGGACAAGCCCAACATGCAGCTGTTACTTTTTTAGTGTCATGATTAAGTGACTGAATCAAAGTTCCTCCAGTTGTAAAGATGGGTTTGCTTTCTTGAATTGACCATAAACTCACAAATCCATCTCTATAAATTATAAGAACCCTGAAACAGATTCAAGATTGTGAGCCATGATTCTTGTTTTCTTGAGGTTTTTAAGAGTTTGTATAAGTTTAGAAAGAAAACTGATTTTGAAAAATGAAAATCACCTCTTACTTTCAGCAGATGGTTGAGGGAGTATATACATAACAGCAGCATTGGTATGATCTGCTGTTGAATTACCTAAATATAATTTGTTATAATATTGTAAAACATGTAACAAGATTGAATTTTTATAATGAAATGTGACTCACACTCACACTCACCATGAGATGCTGAGAATGGAATTATGTATTTCATTTGTGTTATATTACATTGTTCTTTGTCAAACTTGAGAACTGAAACATTACCAATGGGGTCTCCAACATACCTGTTGATGACATAATCATTGTAACCTTGTACAATTGTACAAATACTAAACATGGTTATGGATTTTATCATTTTGAGAGTTGTTATATACTTACATGTAAAAGGTATTTTGAAGGATTGTAAAAGATGTAATTTCTTCCTTATATACATGGACATGAGCCAATGAGTTCAAGTCTATGTTCCAAACCTCGATATGATTGTTTGCATTGATGTTTATAAGAAACTGTTGGTTATGGATGAACTGAAAATAAAATAAAAAAGTAATTAATTAGTCAACAAGAGGGTATAATGGTAATTTGGTAATTATATAATTTACACACCTGCAAAAATTTGCTTGGTAGTGCATCCGGAGATTCCAGAACAGCTTGAGTGTTATCTTGTCCAAATAACTTAATCCGGCCATCTCTATTGAAAAAGTAAATAATTATTTATTAAGATATTGAATGAATTTTAAAGAACATTTGATGTATTAAGAGTGTTACATGGTGGAAATAGCAAGAATCTTCTGAATAGGATCATGAGCAAATAAATTGCATCCTGATGGGAGGCCATAATGGAAAATGGGGCGTGGATTTACATCGTCGGATTTTAAACTATCTGGATTTCCACCAGGCTGCAGTACAAGTATCGATAGTAGTGATTAAAAAAATAATAAATAATAAAAATAATAATATTATTAAATGTATTGATTTGGGTTTTAAGACCTTGCCATGTGGAGAGCTAATTAAATTGTCGGTAAAAATGATATAATAGGTTATCCAATAGAAAAATCAATTACTTTTCCTCGTATGAGAATTTGTGGATCAGGTGAGGATTAATTAAAAATTAAGTATATTTTAATGTTTTTTTTTTCTAACAAAGAAAAAGACATGTTTTGACTGTTCTGATTATGAGGTGGCCAATTATGTAATTTAGCTAACAAATTTAATTATTTAAACTCTTGCTATTTAAACAATAATATTGAATCAGACTTTTACCAAGTATAGTAATATATCAAAGTGCATTCACATTTATGGATTTACCCCTTTAAAGGTTTATTTCAGTATTCCAATATTTTTTTCCCCTCAGGTTTTTTTTTTTTAATTTTTGAAATTTATCTGGACACTGGAATTCTGCAAAATGTTGAAAAGAAGAATTCCGGTTGATAACAAGGAAAAAAAAATTCAGCTCCTAAGCTCCTTAACATTTCCGGTGTGGTTTTACTCATCATTCACTATAGTTCCCCCAATTAGCACTCACAATCCTTCACGCTTTTTCATGCTTTTTCATAACAAGGAAAAAAAATGAATCCAAACAAAATGAGAGTGTAAAATCGATCGGCGATCAGGACGAGGAAGAAGTTCTGGATCTCAGTTTAAATCCAAAAACCTGTATTTAGAACTTCATAACTCATCGGAAACTAAGATAATCACTAATCGGCAGTATAATCAAGAGCGTTTCAGTATATCACACACATATATGTGTCACACATCTCAGATTAATATAAAAATCACTAGGTTTTGATAATTAACAGAAAAAGCTCGAATAAACAAAAGATACCAGAGAACAAACGTTACCTTCTTCAACGAAGCCTTTTCGACTAGCTTTTTGACGAACATTTCCCAAATCAACACCAATAACTTCAATTTAAGGCACTTTAGGACGATCTGCTGATAAATAAGCAATTAATTTACGATCTGCCAGAGAAAAATGGAGATGTCCGGCGGAGAGGGAGAGTTGAAGAATTTGTGCTTGCTGCTTAGTGAAAACCGCCGTGAAGTAGTCGTAGAACGGTTGCTTACAGTTTTTTTCCTAATTTTTTTCAGGATTTTATAATTTGAGAAAAAGACAGCATCCGAGATATTCTGTATTTATTTCAACAAATGTTTCGATTTACCCCTTTAGGTATAATACATAAACAATAATGTGGCTTCAAAAACTTTAACAATTTAATTTCAAGGCCCTAAGGTTTTATGATTGTTCTGAATACATGAATAATTTTGAAATTTTGATACTTCTTTTGTCTAAGAAAAATATACAAGATTATTTTTTTGAGTTGTTCATATAAATAATATAATATTTTCTTATTTATGTAGAAATTTCTCTTTACATTATCCATTATCTATTAGTAGCCATTACAATATGTTATGAATGATTTTTTATTAGTAACTTTTTCAATTTTTTATAAGGGACTTTTTAATATTTGAAAAGGGAATTTTCATAAATTCAAAAATACCATATCTCATTTTGGCTAACAACAAGTTGAGGATTTGCGTCACTCGAATTTAAATTGTTTTATGGACAAAATAGAAATAGCATACGAACACATGACAAATCTCTCATGGCCAAATGGATAAAATAAGAAGTTTCAGTTCATTTATAAATACGCCTGATTTTTTTATATATGATTTATCTGTGGTGGAAATCTTTCACAGAAGTAGACTATCAATTTCATGGATAGATTTGCCAACCATCCTACATCGTTCCTCGTTGTCTCATCTATATGAGATTATAGTAATGTTATTGTTGTTTTTATATATGTTTATCTCTTATATGTCATCTATATTAAATAGTGAAATACCTAAAAATTAAAATGGAATGAGAGAATCCCCAAACACGTTTTCGATACATATAACCTTCTAAATTATTTATTAAAAATTAGAAAGAAACAAAACACAAGATATACAATATCTTTCTAGTCATGGTTTGATGCCAACAAAAGCTAAAGAACAAAGAAAATCGTCTCATGGTATGTCGTGATGTCAAAGTTGAATTAGACTTTGACTTGGTCAACTCACACTCACCTGGCAATTCATTCATTTTACAATTATTGATAGGGGTGAGTAAAAACCGAAACCGAAATGAAAACCGACGGTGCGGTTTTTAGTTTTGCAAAAACCGAAAATGTTTGGTGTGGTGCGGTTTCTAGTCTTGCAAACACCGCAAAAAACTGAACCGCACCGAATATATATATATATATATATATATATATATATATATATATATATATATATATATATATATATATATATATATATATTAAGTGTTGATATTTGTAAGAATGAAGAACCCATGACAATTAAAATTTCTATAAATATAAATATCTATCTTATTAGAGGATAATTGTATATTTTTAGCATACATCTAGTGATATTTACAAGAACAAATAATGTTTGTTATATTTTATAACATTTTAATATTAAGAGTACTAGTGATGATAGTATCATAAAGATACATTAATTGATAGTATCATATGTATTTGTGAAACAAATATTATATTTAATTCGTATTATGTTTAAACATTAGAAACATGTTGGATGAGTGTTATATTATTTGATTTCAAACCAAGAGGGGTTGGTATCGGTTCATCTCCAAGATATCATTTGAGCTTTAATTTTGTCAGCCTTATAAGAGTATCCTTCATCGCATTTGAGATAAAACATTCATCATTCTCACATTTCATATAAGAGAGTGAAGTCTATGGTTTTTAACCCACATCTTTGAAGAGTCGCACATTGTTGGGGATGAAAATTTTGGCGCTCCTCATCTACATAAAGTTTCTCAAAAAATGATTAACACTTCTCATCCGAGTCAAAGTAACTCGTTCAGTTATCTGAGTTTTAGTAAAAATGCAAAACAAAAACCAAATTAAAAAACTTGACAAAAAACCGCAAAGAAAAAAACCGAAACCGCAAAAACCGAACGGTGCAGTTTCTAAACTTCAAAAAATCGAAGTTGTGGTTTTTGGTTCGGTTTTGGCCAAAAACCGCACCAAACCACACCATGTTCACCTCTGATTGAACATGACCAAAATTCTAGTTTCCTATAATATATACCAAGCTTCAAATTGCTGTGTCTGTGATTTCGTGCAATTCACATTAATCTAGGACATTTCAAGTTGATAACTTTATTGGTCATATCAGTCTAGTCAATTCATCAAATATCCTAACTCACCATTATAATGTTTGTCGCATAGTTTTATAGAAATAGAGGGACTAAAATGTGTAATGTAAAAAGACGAGGGGGCATTTAAAGGGAAAAGGTGAGACTTGAGAGACAATGATGTGAAGACACATGGCGATTAATGAGGCTGATCCGGAGATTGCAAGAAAAGGAAACCGGGTTTGATGAACCTGATTTGTTACAACTGTTGGAAACGACAAAATATAATCCAATTAGTAAAGAGATGAGAGTGGCTCCCAGCCACGTGGACTTCATCGGCACCCATGAATTAAAAGTAGGACTCATTTTTTATTTTTTTGCAATAGATCTGGTCTTTGGAAGCACATGACTTTTAATAATGAGGGACACCTAAGCCTCAAACAAATCATGTTCAACCGTTACACACCTTTTAGACGAATCTCGTTCGTTGGTGGTGCAAAAATGAGAGCTTGTATTACTTTTATCAAATCGTAAGTTGTATATCAATTTACAAAATTACATAACGTCGCTTTCACCTATTAGAATTGGAAAAGTGAATCTTTATATCTACAATTCGCATTAGAATCAAATATAAAAAATAAAGCATTCACACCATAAATTACAAAATTCTGAAAAGTCCTATATAGTAAAACCATTTTTTTAACATAAAAAAAAAAAAAAAAAAAAAAAAAAAAAAACTGATAATAACTCTAGAATATAAAGACTTTCATGAAGATTTCCCAATTTAGAATGCATAATGACATTCACGGTAATTAATATCAATTGATATGCTCCTAATATATTAATTTAAAAATATATGTAGCAATACATGTATCAAAATAGAAAGAAAAAAAAAAAAGATGATATGTATATAATTTATTTAAAGTGGAGATATTTTAAATTTAGAAATTGAGTTAACGTATTTTTAGGTTTAAAAAATAAATTCTATTAATTATTTTTACCGATGGATCACATTCGTATAAGTGTGACTTATGATGCTAAAATCCAAGCTTAATATGATCTATCCAATTATATATTATAGACGGTTCAACCCCTAATGGTTCTCATATAAGAAATGGAAAAATAGAAAATGCCAAAAGTACTAAACATGTTTTTATTTCTCTAAAAATAGATGCAACATGAAACATGTTAAAAAGACAAAATTTGATGGAAAGATATGTTTATATTTACAGTAGCTTTATCATTGACTTAACCGTTGAGTTGCACGCTCGAGAGTTGGTCTATGTCGGCTCAACCCATGCCATGACCCACATGAACCACGGTTCCAATTTCCAAGCTTACCAATCTGTTTATGCAGCACCACCATGTCCACAAGTGCCACAGTTGTTGGCCTTCCATGAGCACACTGCAATCACATTTCACCATTTTTACTAAAATACCACAACTCCAAAGGCTTAAAGAGAATAATATTATAATGATAACAAGTTTCTTTTTGAATACTTATCAACTCTCACCTGAAAACACAACGAAGTCTTCTTCAGCTCTTCAACTATAAGTGAGCATTCTGAAGGGAGTAGTGCATCACCAAACATTATTGCACCTATTTATTCAAAATTTTAAATAATTAATCATTGTAACAACATATGCTAATTGATGATTCTTTATAAGAGCTTTATTAAGACATTTTATGAATGGATAAGGACTATACTGTACCCCTGCAAGCTTTGGTATTTAGAACACGAACAACAGCTGGTGGTAGTATAGATGATCCATCAGTATCAGCAAGCTGATATATATAGGTTAGAAATTGTGAATTAGATATATATATATATATATATATTACATAAATTATTGCACAATGAAAAGAATTATTCAACCATATATTTCAAAGATAAAAACCTGTTTTAGAAATTCTAGGAGATCTGCATCGGTTAAATTCACACCCAAAATACATGGCACCTGTATGCCAAATAAAAAATGGGTATGTTATTTTTAGTTAACAACTAAAAAAGCTCTTTTTAGTGTTTCTTTCTTCCAAGCTTTTTTAATATATCCAACTTACTGCAATGAGTGTAGCAACAGATGGCTGGTTGTGTAGAAAATTCAGATTCCTGTGCAACAAAAAAAAGGAAAGCCTTCAGAAATTATTAAAAAAAGAAATGCAAAGTTTTATCAAGTTCAAGTAGGTGAATGTGATTACTTCTTAAAGGACACTGAACTCTGAGCGTGAAAGTTACAAATCCAACCCCATTTCTTGATTTGTTCAGAATAATTGATCAGTAATTGATACCCAATCTCAGGTAAAACCTACATCACATATATAAATTATAAAGAATAAATCAAAGAAAACAAATCTTCATAACTGAATATTGATTGCAAAGTAGAGCATACCAGTTCTTGCTCTGCATCCAAATAGCATATGGTCTTCATTTTTCCAGAAAGCACCTACAATTTTTGCTTGTCATTTATGACATATTATGTGGCATTTGAAACCTCAAGTTTTTTTTTTTTACCTTTTTTCTCAAATCTTCAAGTCGTATTCTTTCATCAGCAGCATGCTGAAAATGCAACCATACAAGTGGTTAAAGAAAAGAAGATGAAAGTGAAAAAGAAGATTGAGAAGAGTTAATATACCTGATCAATAATAGCAAGTATTCCACCACCCACAATTGGAATGAATTTTTTGTCAACTTGCTGAAGGACTTTAGAATCATCCAGACATTTTTTACTGATAGACTTGGGTGTAAGTGTAAGAGAATCACCAGAAAGGTGTAATATCCCAGAAGATATGTCAAGTATTTTATCCTCATCACCCTTCTTCTCTATACTCTGTCAATAAACAAACAAATAATAATCACAAAACTGGAAATTTTTATTCCTCAATTCCAAATTTATATATAATATTTATCAAAGGCACTCAACTGAATCCCATGGATAGCCACTCCTCCATTTTTCCCCTAAATCTAATGCACCTTCATTGTCCCTTGAGGTGAAGTCTGAAGAAGGAGATTAATAGTCTAAGATTTGGATAATCACCATGTTTTCTCTTCATAACTATTCCTGAAATTAACAAAGAGAGATACCTGAATCTGTATTGAATACATCAAGGCAATGGGCAGCCTCCCCTTCATAATCTGAAATCTCAGCTTTATCAATAACTTTCTTCTTATCGTGTCTAGAAAGGAAAAAAAAAAACAACTGCATGAAACCAAATATGCAGATTCAATCCACCATATACACAAGATTTGGTGATTTTACCTAGCCTTAGTGGGATCCTCACCCTCCTCCAGTAGCAAATGATCTACACCTGATGATTTCTGTACATGCCTCAGATCACTAGCTTCTGCACACCAAAATCATAATTCATAAGAGTTAGCTTTCCATATCATGTCATATAGAGATTAAGTTCAGAAAACACCTTGTAAAGAGGCATTATGAGGTGTCTCAAATTGGGAATTCCCTGATTCAACACTCATCTGACTATTTAAAGCAATAAACTTTCTCTTCCCTCTGTAAGATGGTGGAGCTGAATGACTTCGTCTCCTTGGCTTCTTCTTATCTTGAAAGCTAGATTGAGTGACTTTTGTCTTTTTTACCCTTTCACCACAAGATAATGATGACATATAGGATTCAGGACTTGCCCAATCTATTCCATTCATGAAATCACACAAAAGAGTGTCCTTTTGAGAGTTCTTAACATGCCCTTTGCAACTCATATACCCCTCTTGAGAAGAGCTATATCTCATGTTATCAAAGTCAAAGATATCCTTCTCCCCTTCTTCATCTGCAAAAAGGTCAAACCAATCGTCTCTGCGAAGTTTAAAGTCAACATCATCTCTAGATTCATCAAACATTAGAGGAGACCAATCAGATTGATGCTTTGATGCAACTGGAGTATCCCAAGGACTGTTATTATTCTCTGTAAACAAGTCTCCATCAGTCAGAAGTGAATCAAATGACTCTTTTGGTAAAAAAGGTGAGTCTACACTCAAGTTTGAGGTACTGATGATTCTAGGAGGTGACCAAACAGTTGTACTTTTGTCCAGCCATGATTCAGAACCCTGAATAATATTATCAAATTCATCATCTTGAATTTTTGTAACAACAGGTGACAGATCTAAGTGAGAGGAGCAACTTCTCAGAAAGGGCTTTATGAGATGATTATCAAAATGAAATTGAATAGGGGATGATTCTTTGAGAAGTAATTTGTTGTTTGGATTCCATTTGGCATCTGAAAGATGACTCATGTGTTTGGATTCTGTTGGCATCTGTAATTGAGGTGAGGAAAGGACAATAGAAGTCTCATGGGACCATGTCACACGCCTCTTCTTTGGAACTTCACTATCATTCAGGGGATCTGATTCACAAGATGTTTCAAAACAAATTTAATAATGAGTAAACTAATCAAAAGTGATTTCTTGAGTTTATTACAAGGAAAACCTTGATTCCAAAAGCATGAAACGGCTTTCTTGATGAAAGTTAACACAGGATCCCATTCCTAAAACAATGATAAAGATAGTTCAATGATAAGACAATAGTCCACCTCAATATACACATCATAAGTCAAAGGTCATGCATAGATATTAGTTTATTACCTTGAATTCAGCACAAGTCTTTGTGGGTTCAAAGCTTAAATCATAATGAGCTCGAGGACAACTTAAGTTCAATATGTAGGTTAGACATGCCTGATACCTGCTCCTCTTTCCACATTCAGATCTAATGTCACCCTTCAACAACTCTGATTCTGTAGCCAATTGATTCAGCAACTTATGTATTGGACCTCTTGATATATATCTTGAGTTGATATCTTTTTCAAAGGTCAAAGAGAACATTTTCTTTACCCATAAACTCGTTACAATAAAGCATAAAATCAATACAAGAAAAAGGATACAGAAATATTGAAAGGCCTGAAAAATAAGCAACCTTCAATAAGATGATGAAAACAGAGGAAAAAAGAGAACTTGAAGTGTTCATACCTTCACAGAGAAAGTTTCACAAGGGCTAGATATGAATCCAGAGAGCTTTAATTTGTCATCAGACTCATCCAACTTATGTAAAGAACTGGAAACTTCTGTCCCAAAACTACTCACCAATAGGGGCAAAGGGGAAGATGAAGGATACAAGGAAAGAAGCTCATCACCACTGTATGAAAATGATATTTCTATATGTTAACTTTCTAAAAGCAGCAAATGAAGGACATAAGCTAAAAGTATGGAAACTTGGAAAGTGAGCACCTTTCAATATCATTTACTTTGAAGCAAGTTCCAAGGTGAACAAGAGCAATTCTTAGTATGCATTCTTTAACAGAGTGAAGAACCTTTTTGGGGCTTCCAATATATGCAAAATACCATATCAGCAGTTCAGTAATTTAAAATACTTGAAACAAATTGTGGTTATGAGAAGGAAAAAAAAAACACAAAGAAGAACCTGGATTGTAAATGCCTTCTCCTAACTGGTTGGTTGTAGAATAAATCACGAACAACAACTGCAACAAATGGTCAACGTCAAGGTCAAGGTCAAAGTCAAACCTTTATCACAATGACAGATCCTTGTGGAAAGAACACTTGAAAATACTCAGAAATGATCTATTGCGTTACATTACCTGTTGTGCCAACATTTTGTCTATCATCATCAATTCCCAGATATAAGCATTTGGAACACTGAAGATAGGAAAAAGAATTAGGAAAAGCAAGCTGCCATGATATGCTAATATAAGAAGGGAGGTGATTCTTCCACTCTGTATAGAGATATTAAAGGAAGTGATACCTTTATGACCTTGCAGTATCCATTTGGCATTCCATGAGCCTTTGTAACAACTTGCAACAAAGAAAGGTCAGAAATTGAGCTTAATGCTTCCCCACGAAAGCCAAAGCTCTCTGGAACAGTGTTCAGACCAGACAGCTGCTCAAACTTAGAAGTAGCTTCAAATGATGCAAACAAAAACACAATCATATATGACTTGATAAACAGCATGAAGCATTAATGTAATGAACATGCATTCATAAGCATAATGTGGAGGGAAAATATACTATTTTATGAAACATTATTCTAATTACCATATCTTTCTCCCAACAACACCAATCCATCCCTTGTAATGCCACAACCTGCAAAATTATCCTTTTAGAATAAAAAGATAGAAACAAAGATGGGAGATAGATCATGCATATCACTCTTGTGGTTGTGGAATTAAGGTTGGTTACCATTGTCTGTAACTTTAATGTAATTGGTCCCAACACCTACTGCTACAATCACCTGAAAGAACAATTGTTGACTTAATCAATTAAGTCGACTATATTGTGAGTAGCAGATCTTTATGAACTAAGATTACCTTTGTGGCACCAGCATCAAGGCTGTTGAACACCAGCTCTTCTACTACCCTTGTTAAGTCTGACAAAATGATGCCTGAACGCAAAGAATTTCTAACAGATTCAGGCAATACCTTGATGCTCCTCATCGATCTTGCCCAATCAGAAGATAAAAGTAACAAGTTTTCATCACTCTACTACTCTGTCTGACACAAACAAAACCATACAGTTTATATTTATCAGTAAAATCTTTAACTACGTATTTATATCCCAATTATTACTCACAAACCCTAGAACAAGCCCTTTTACCCAAAAAGTTTAGCCATACCGTGTATGTTGGTGAAAAACCCTGAAATTGAAGAACGTTATATTGCGAAGACATCAAATTTCATCACTTCACTGCTTCTATCTTAACAAAACAAAACCCATCATCCAAAGACGTTATTTCCAGCAATGTTCCTCGCGTCAAACCCATTTTTCCAGAAAGAAGATAGTCATTCCGCGTGTGCGATTGTTGGTGAAAAATTGATAATTGGAGGACGCTAAAAACCCACTCCGTATGTGCAATTGTTGGTGAAAAACTCGTGATTGGGGATGCTACATGTAGAATTAAAATAAGTGGACAAGTAGAATGTGAGACTGAAGAAGATGGAAGCAATTTACAGTTTCAAGAGCCTGGAAATTGGCGGGTCGGTGATATACCCTGTTTGATTACGAGTTCCGAGCTAATATTCTCCAGGTCGTATACGTTTAGTGGGGATAATGACTTGATAGTTCAGTGGCATAATATATTTTTTGAAATATACATATTTAGTCTTTATTTTTTTTATTTTTTGTAAAATAATCTCTTATACATTATTTTTACAATCCTTATGACCGGCTACACCCGGTATACCGGTCTTATATGAATTTTCTTTCAGGAAAAATGAGTTGATAGGGTAACATACTTTTTGAATTGTACACATTTAGTCCTTATTCTTTTTTTTTGTAAAATAAACTCTTATACTTTATTAATATATAAACATTAGGTTCTTTTCACTGGATTCTACAGGTTTTGCTAATGTGGAAGCACAAGTGGCACTAAATAACAATTAATTAGCTTAGTCACCGGAGGTGTGTGATCCTCCAGCAACAAGAAAAGGGCTGCGACCCTTCTCTTTCTCGTCTCTTTTCCTTACGGTCGAACAGCAACAGCCAAACACCCTTTACCTGTTGTGTTCTCTGATCTGTCTCTCTTTGCCTCCATCTTTGAGATATGTTGCCAAAAAGAAAGAAGAAAGAATCGACGAGAGGACTACCAGAGCAGCTCCTCGCCGCCAACTACCGTCTCTACTTCCTCCTGCCTCCCCCTTCAACCTTGTTGTTTTTGCCACCATTCCTCCTTGCTACCATTGATGTGTATGAACACACAAAGGAGTCGCCGGAGATCGGATTTCTCCCTCTTTTTCATGATGAATAAAAGTTGGAAAAATCTCGTTGTGGATATGTGGATACCACATGGGTATTTCATTTCAACAAAATAAAAGAAAGGGAAAATGACTTGATAGAGTAATATACTTTTTGAAATGTACACATTTAGTCTTTATTCTTTTTTTTTTTTGTAAAATAAACTCTTCCACGTCAGCAAAACCTGTAAAATCCGGTGAAAATGACATAATGTATACATATTAATAAAGTATAAAAGTTTATTTTACAAAAAAAAAAAAAAAAAAAAAAAAAAAAAAAGAAGAAGAATAAGGACTAAATGTGTACATTTCAAAAAGTATTTTACTCTATCAAGTCATTATCCCTACGTTAGTGAGACAAATTATAGGTCTTTTAAGTTTACCAAATAGACGTTTAATGTGTATTGATGATATGAGTAAAAAAATTAGATCACTATATTTGAGTTATTCAAAATCAAAAGAGTCACTTTTATCTTAAATATTATAAGAAAATGACCATTAGCGTCACTGACATAAATGACAGGTAAGCTTTCGCAATAATATCTTTTCTCTGTGATACGTAATTTTGAGATGTGAAGTCATGTTAGACATTGTTGGTGATCGGAGAAGCATTGTAGCTAGTAAAACAACGTGGATTTTCAACTCTTACACATTGACGTAAAATGAGAGCAATGATAAAGGATGGGGAACAAACTTTTGTTTTTTTCCCGTTGCCATCATTAATAAAAAAAAATTAAAAAAAAAAAAAGACAAATTTTACCCTTGGCATGTATGGCATGTGAGGCTTACTAACATACACATTCGACGACAAATTGATTGACATATTTAGCATGTAACAAAAATGAACTTGGAGGATGGTCTGATGCAAAACAAAAAGTAGGGACCAAGCATCCAAATTTATAAAATCACAGACAATTTTAGTAATTTACTATGTATGTTTATATGATCACCTAGTAGTAGGGGTGGCAAATCGGGCCATCGTGTCGTGTTTTTGTCTGACACGACACGACACGACAATGTTTTATGTAACACGAACACGACACGACACGATGTCGTGTTTTTTCTAACTAACACGAAAACGAACCAATTAAAAAACGACAAACACGACACGACACGAAAAACTAACATAATATAACAATTAGTATATTTAATTAATATTTAATCATACATAACACCACAAACACGAGAAACACGAAAAACACGACAAATAAATGCTAAATCGTGTCAATATCATGTCGAATTTGTAACACGAACACGACATGACACGACATCGTGTTTTTTACACTTGACACGAACACGACACGAACACAAATTCGAATTTCAGTTTCGTCCCAATTTCGTTTCGTGTCGTGTATTTTTGTCGTGTCGTGTCCACAATTGACACCCCTACCTAGTAGGATTCATTATTGAATTATCCATTAGATAATAATATTATATTATCTAATACTTACTATTACCAACATGTGAACAATAACCGTGTCGGTAATTGTTACAAATGTTATTACTTATTCGGCAAGTTTTAACCAAAATTGAAGTTAGCTTGGGCTATGGAGTATCCTCACGCATGAAATGCAATCCAACTCATCGTAAAATCATTCCACGACCATTTCACAAGGAAATGATGCTCACTAGTGAAGAAGAGCGAGAAAAAGAGAAAAAGAAGAGATGGATAAACACATTCCTTCCAAGAAGTTTTGTGACCATCCACTCCATAAGACACCTACTATACTTTGGGGCGGAGTTCACTAATGGAAACCACATCCACGTTGGATTTCTACATGTGTTTTTGTCTCAATACCGGTTAGCCTTAGCTTGTGGGTCTTTTGTAAAAAGGTTTCGTAGGTGGTGGATTTGAACCACTGCATCTTCAAATCTTCAGTATTTTTGTAAAATGATGATGAAGCTGTTATTTGAACTTTTCCTTTTTACAATTTTAACCTAGTTTTTATAATTTAGTTTCGATTTTGGTTGAAGTAGCATACTTTTTTTGTATTTATTACCCATGTTTCCACAACTTTTTTTTTTTACAATTTTGTTTGCATATGTTTTTACAAATTTACCTTTTTTAATTCTTTATGACTTTTACATCTTTTTATAATAAAAACCATTTTTCTAGAAAAACGCCACAATTTGTAACAATTTTCTCTATTTATGTTAACAAATCATGAATGCACCCTTTTGTGTAATTAATATTTTAAATGAGCTTTGTACAATAAGCATATATCATAAGTAGATTTATGACTTTTAAATTATTATTGGTTTGTTTAAACCATTTAAACAATAAATATATAGAACAAATCCATTAGTTAATGGTCAAAAATTATTAGCTAAAAACATTTTACTTTAAAAAACAAAAAACAAAAAAGTAGAAAGAAGAAGAAGAGGGTGAATTCTGCAACTATGATCTACCATATAAACGTTATAATTTGAGTTTCAAACATCAATCTATATTTTTTTAATAGTAATAACTAGCAATTTTGATTATACAAAAAATAAAAATTAAAAAAAGTTACATAATAATAATTAACGTAAGGAACTGAAGCCAACCTTCCCAATTATACTAGACTCTTCATCCTAGGATAACACCATAAAAAAAAACTTGAAAACTATAGGGTAAATTACACCGATAGTCCCTCGTGCATATGTCAAAAAGCGTGTTTAGTCCCTATTTTCAAAAATTAACTCAGACCATCCCTGAATTTGTTTTATCTTGCACGCTTAGTCCCTGTTGACATAAAATGACTATTTTACCCTTAATAATTTTTTTTTTCATTTTCTTTTATTACTTTATCAGTTTTAGATTATAAAAAAAATAAAAAAAAAAAATCAGATGTCCCCACCCCACCCCTCCCCTTCTGTTTCCCTTTTCCTTTTACCTTTCCGGGAAACCAGCACCACCAGAACCATCGGAAACCACCCGTTCTCCTCCTTTCTCCCGCAAATAGTAAATTACACGAATTTATGTGGATCGAAGGATATAAATACATAAAAAACCAGTTATATGACCAATTTACATGTGTTGGACATTAATTAAATGATTATGACAATTAAGATGGAAATTAGGCAAATTAACAACACCACCGGCGATACTAACAACATTATCGGTCAATGCCATCACCACCATATCTCGCCATAACCACTGTAGATCACCAACAACAGATCTCTTCTTCACAAACATGAATGAAAGGTACAAGAAGAGGAGCTTGTAGGGAAGAAGTCGCTGAAGATCCACATATTTTATCATGTTTGATGCTCAAGAAGGTTGAGCGATCCGAGACAAACCCTAGGCGGCTATCGCGATCTGAAATAAAACCCTAGGTGGTGGTGATCTGAGATGATGAAGGTGAAGGCTTGAAGATAGAGTATTCAGATTAAAGAAGGATGAGAGACAGATAGGATGGTTGTGGTCCGTCGAGCTCCATAATCGATCTCCACAGTGGCAGCGCACATGTGAGGAGGTGGCGGTGGCTTGGAGGCGACGGTGGGGGATTGGAGGAGATGGCGATGATTACTTGCAGGGGATGAAATCGTTGGTGTAAAGGGGAGGACCCCAGTGGTCTGAAGAGGATGATGATTACCTCCGGTGGCCGGATTTTGGCTTTATCGGGGAGGTGAGATTTTCAGACAAACATATAGAAACAGAGGGGAGATTTAGGGTATTTAGCTAAACGGGGGTAAGGTGTGTAAGGTGAAGGCCCACATTATTTTTTATATAATATAATTAAAAAATTCAACAATCAAAAAGAAAATCAAAAAGAAAATAAACAAGGGCAATATAGTCTTTTCAAGTCTTGTAAGGGATGAAACACGTAGATTTAAACTGATGAGGGATGAAACGTGTAACTTTTAACCAAAAAAGGGACGGTCCGAGTTAATTTTTGAAAATAGGGACTAAACACGCTTTCTAGCGTGTGCACAAGGGACTATTGGTGTAATTTACCCAAAACTATACTATAAATAACAAGACCTTTTTTTGGGTGAGAATTTACCAAAATTAAGTTTATTGCGAAAACATAAGATATACCACCACATAACATAGAACACATCTTCTAGAAACTCCCTAAAAGTTGTGTGCATCCTAATAGACTTAAATCAAGCTAGCCAATCTCCATAAGAAAGAAGAATTGGAATTCACACATCCCACCAACGAATGAAGCGACTCATAACGTCTGAAGCAACATGACAAGTAAAAGGTAATTGGTAGATTGAATCCATACCCCCATCACACGACGGGCACAACAAAAGAAATATCAAAACCTCAATTACCGAGATTAGCTTTCATAGGAAGTCGATCCAACGCCATCCTCTAAGCAAAAACATTATCCTTTATAGATACAAACCTCATCCATCTAGTCTAATTACCCTTTTACTTAGATAATTCAAGGATCGTGTATATAAAACATTTTCCAAAATCTATGATTTCTAACCTAAACAAGCCTATACATACTAATATAATATAAATTGTATTTTTAATATTATATATATGAATAATTAAATAATTAAATATTAATTATCAAAAAGTTATAAACGAACTTTTGAATGTGCTTAAAAACACAAATGAGCTTGATATTTGACTATTAACGAAGGCGAGCTCGAGCCAAGCTTAAGCTTTGAAAACTAAGTTCAAAACAAGCCGAGCTCGAGCTCGAGCCCCATGAATTTTAAACAAGACGAGCCCCAGCCTACCGGAGCTCAACATCTGCTCGGCTCATTCACACCCCTAAAGATGATCGTTTTAATGGAAACACACCCCTTTGTAATTGGCACAAACATTGGATTTTGGCAAGAAAATTCGGTTGGCCCCCGCAAAAGGATATCCCCCTTGGACCTGCAAGGAGCGATGCATCTTGTAACTCTACCAGGGGCAGAACCTTGTGTTCTCGATTCCTTATTAGTTATTCGAGAGTGCATTTCACACCTCTTGTTTCGAAATATAACCAAATGAATTATATCTCGAATAGAATTTTGGATACATTAAATGTATTAATGACACTAAAATCACCAACAACAAGTAAGTGATTTTAAAAAACTGTAATATTTTGTTTTCCTTTTATAATTAATTCAAGCAACTTAGTCGATAACTTTCTTTATGCACTACTTTGTTTATACAATGATATATCATTGAGAGAGTCTCATTTTTATCTATATAATTATATCAATTTGTCTCAATAGACATAACATATTTTCGATCTTAAAACCAGTTTTTTTATATCGTTATAAGTTACAGTTTTTCATTATATCATAATAAAGTACGTTTTCATACATCATACCATAGAAATATGAAGTTTTAAGAACATCTAAAGCCACATGGATTATAATTTAGTTTAATGCATGTTTTTATTCGGCAGAAACCCAATAGCAGATTTCGCAGCTGCCACTGTTGGTACCAATGAAGCAAATGATCGACCCATCATATATCATCTGAAGAAACGAAAAATACCAAAGAGTTCGAATTCATAGAGTTAGAATCGACTCTACAATACTCGAATTAATGGTTAGTCTCACTCTCCACCCTGCTGCTAGATTGGATAGGATTTCTCACATGCTTGAGATAAGACAAATTTAGCTCACCATTCGGGTTAAGCTAACTTAGCAACCATCAAGGGGTGTTGAAGCATTAAGTGTCACATGGTTTCCGGTCAGTGTTGCTAGACCTCTAAGCAAGTGTTGCTAAAGTTTCCTGATTGTTGTTACTGCTCTTACAATTGCTAGACAAGTTACATGAGTGAGTTCGTTGGTTCCACTGAATGCTCCTATCTGTCAGCTAAGATCATATGAGTGTGTAGTTATGCTTCAGATGCTTCGACATAGAATAGATCGACCCAATTCCAGTTCCCGTTCTTTTTCTGGTGCACTCGCTTTATATCTCCGACACACAAGGAATCATATACTTTTTCAATGCCTTTTATCGACAAAAGTTCAACAGACTACTTTTGTGATGTCTATCACATGAAGAAGCTCGACAAGCCTTGTAAGAAGTATATGGTTTACTAATGCATAGTTATAGTGGCTTGTTGGGTTGGTTTTGTGAATTACTTCTTTTGCCTGTTCTTGTTATCTTGAACATAAATGGTTGTGCACCTCCAAATGGCGGAGGTCGACTTCCCACTCATATCATCTTTAAATGAGGTATTTCAAACGGGTAAAAGTATAGAGCTACTAACCATGGTTAGAAGTTGGTTGGCATTCAAGCAAGAGAGAAAGAAGTCCCGATCAAGCTACAAGTGGGACCAGAAGCGAGTTATTTTCCATTGAATATGATATCCTAAATAATAAATATCATCCAATTTTGAAACTAATTTTAACGTTATAATCGTCATAAATCACGAAGTTGAACGATAAACTATTTGTAATATATTCCAATATATTCACCAAGTTGAACCATAACTTCTTTGTAATTTATCCCAATAAATCACAATTGAACAATAAATTCTTTGTAATATATATCGTGATTTTGAAACTAATTATGCTCTTATAAAGTTCGACCATTTTTTATTTACCCATATAGAATTCTACACAATTTTCACATAAATTAATAAAATAATCTCAAACCCATAATTCCAACTACAATCAACATTTTAATCAAATTGCATAATATAACTCGAAAAGCACATTGATATTTTTAATTTAATCATTGCATTACACGGGTATAACCCCTAGTTAAATAACATTGCCCATAAGTCAATATAATGAAAACACATCAGTATATCGATTTAAATCGGCGGTAGGGGTTAACAAACCCAAACCGCAATCAAATTTCTGTAACTATCATCATCATCATCTATATTACATTATATAGTTAAATCAAAACATAATCAAGTATTATTCCAATTCACAAAATATAAAAAAATATTAAACAAAAAAAATCAAAAATCAAAATATGTAAACAAAAGATAGATGAGAAAGGAGAGGGATAATAAGCTGCAACAAAAAACACCTTTCAATCCCTTCTTTCCTCCCCCACCTTCATCCTCCCAAACTCAACCATTTTCAGGCCTCCGTCTTGGTGGCAGTTTGCCGGAGCCAAGGGTGCTGCAAACACTGCTCCGCCGTCGGCCGATTCTCCGGTGCAAAATCAAGAATCGGATTCAAAAACTCCGCAAATTCACGCGCATCATTTTCCTTAAACTTAAATTTCTCAATCAGTAAACGACTTATTGATGAATGTTTTAGTCTTCGGATCCTTTTCAAATCACCATGTCTGTCAAAATAGTCTTTTGATTTTGTCCCTGAAACCGATACCTATTTTCATTTAAAACCAAACCAAAAACCCAAAAAAAACATATCATTAATATATTTTTTCATTAATAATAAATAAAAAACAACAATAATATATCACCTTCCGCGGCATCTTTCCTAGAAGTTCCATCATTAATGCAAGATGGTCCTGCATCATATCATATCATCCCATTTAATGCTATCTTTTTTAGAGTAAGGGCTGTTTGATATGTCTTTTACTCGGTCAGATTCAGACTGTTTGATCCTATATTTCTTATGTTTCTCCAATATGTTTCTTACTCGGTCAGATTACTCTGGTTTTGACTCAATCAGATCAACAACTATCAAACATCCCTTAAATTTATATATATCTTGTATTCAAACTATTATATAAAAAAAATACCTCATCTTCACTAAAACCTTGTCCAGGCTTAGGGGCAAACATCATTTCACCAGTAGCAAGCTCAAAAGCAGTGCAAGCAAACGACCACATGTCAGAAGGATACGAATAACCGGATTGTAATATAACTTCAGGAGCTCGATATTGTCTTGTTTGAATTTCTTCAGCAATCGGTTTATCAGCCCAACACGCGTTTCCCAAATCCACAATCTTACACCTGAAATCAATCCCATCAAGGCATCTTTCAGGTTTGACAGCTGGCGTTGCCCCAATCGCCCCACGCCTTTCTGCTGCAATTTTCGCCACTGCTCTTCTTGCCCGCTGTTTCAGCTTCTTCTCAATCGCGTTGACCGCCGCCCCACCGGTCAAACTTCCTTCAGGGCGTTCAAGAATCGGGGTGGCTTTTGATCTGATTGGGTCTTTTGAGGGATTTACAGTGGATAAGAGAAGGATGTTTTCGGGTTTTAGGTCTGTGTGTAGGATACGAAGCTCTCTGTGTAGATAATCGAGTCCTGTTAGTATGCATTTGCAGATTTCTTTTACAATATTCAAGTTGAGGCCTTTGTAACGATTGTAACGAATGAGGTGGAGTATGCTGTCGCCAAGAAACTCAAGAACCATGCATAGATGTTGTCCGTTTGGGCCTCTGTGTTTGAAGTGATCCACTAATTGAACAACGCATTTTTCGTTTTGGGGATCGTTTTCAGTTATGGTGGAAAGAACCTCGATTTCGTGGACAGCTGCTTGCACGAATTCTGGTGCGCTTTTTTGGAGCTTCAGTGCAACGAATTTCTAGGAGAGAATCAGATTAACAACATAAGAAGATATTAAATCTGTAGGGGAAGATCTGCATTGGCTTAATTTGGCTAATCGAGGAAGGGAATAAGTAAATCATATAGAAACGATCGAAGTGTGTAATGTAGTTTCCATAACAAGTAATTAGAAATGTACGCATTTGAAGAAATGATCTGCATTTGTTAGCATTGAAGACAGGATTTGTTTTTTTTTTTTTTTTTTAATATATGAAAATGAATTCAGTTATTGGCGAATACGATCATTTGGTGGAAAATTACATCTGGATCACGGATCTCGAGAATTAGAAGTTGAAAATGGAAGTGATCAAACCTAGAAAAATGGGGGAAAAACAAACTTACTGATGTTTGGGTATCGTAAGCAAGCCAAACGGTGGAGAACTGGCCCCAGCCGAGCTTCCGTTGAGCGATGAACCGACCTCCGGCGAATGAATCACCTACTCTCACCGCGTGGTATCCTCCTTTCCTGTAGCAATCCATGTCTTCATCTTCTTCAGACGCCGACGACGAAGAGCACGACATGATTGATTGATTATTTAATTGATTGTTGGATTGTTTGATTTGATTGATTAACCGATTGATCTCTGATCCTATGTTCCTTTAGAAGCAATTCAAATAATTGTAGTTCCCTTTTGTTGAATTGAATTGGCAGAAATTTTGGGAAAGTAGTGGCCTTCAAATTCAATCCATCCATCCAATGCTCTCTCCACTTTTTGCTCGTTCTTAAATTCTTTGGTTCTCTCAAAGGTCTTGCCTTTTTGAAGTTTGGTTGATGGGTAGGGTTGATGGAGCTGGATTACCTTTCCAAACTTGCCCCTCCAAAATCTAAATCTTGCTTTTACACAAAACAAAAGATAATTTATCATATATTTGAAAATTGAAATGTCGACAAAATAAGGAGAAAACTACATATAAAAGAATATGTTTTTAATTGGTTTTCCGATCATAAAACGTATTCAAATAAATATTGTGGAGTTTATAATAATAATCAAATTTTAAACTTCAATTATTTTCCGAGCATGTTAAGTCTCTTGGATTTAATTATCATCGTACAACAAGTGAGATAACAAACGGGCAACAAGTTGCACCGCTAAGCTTTTTTGTATAGCAAAACTTAATCTTTTAAAGACTACATTCATAGAACTAGGGGATATACCATTGCAATGCATAATCCGTTGTACTCTATTAAGAAGCTCTACCGCATCCGATATCAAACACAAATGGTATGAGCACGTGTTGATTTTCCATTCACGATTTCTCATGTTTGTCGACTTTGCTGGTAGCAGCTTTTAAAGTAGCCAGTCCTTCCGTGAAACCCCCCGCCCTCAAGCCCACGAGAGGGAATACCCCTGTAAGGTCCACACATGCATGTTTCCCTCCGACCCATCCAAAAATCAAAATGTCAGCCGATCTAAGGGTTGACCTTCCTTCTGTCGGGTCAGTCAAGAAATTCACAAGTGTCTCTTTCTTAGCGGAAACTCCTGCACACTTAAATATATCGAACAAAACATCTCTGACCATATCATGCCTGTATTTGAACCTCAGGAGTTCTTTACAGTGAACTGCATGCTCTCCAAATGAGTCCAAACATGCCTTGCGACACACCGGACATATCTCGTCAACTGGGAATATTGGAATCATGAGTCGATATTTGAGGACAGTACGATACTCCACAAAGACATATGTTGGCCAATCCCATCTATGGGGATAGCAAGAAGAAAATCATGGGCATGTGGTGCACGTAAGCACTGGAAAACCGCTTTCTGACGGACCATCATGTCGAGATGAACTTAAAATATGTTTGAAAAAAAGTAGCTACTATATAAATGTTTTGTTGATTTTGAGGGTCTCCCTAAAATAATAAGAATTGACCATTAGTTAAATATAATCCTTTTCATATATAAGCAAAAAAAAATTCTACCATAAGTCGATAAGTTTTATAAAAAACAATCAAAAGGAATGAAGGACAATATGATATATAGGTCTATACAGACACATTAAACTTAGGGGTTGTTTGATGCACCTTCTGACTGGGTTTAATGCTTGGACTCAGTCAAAAATCTCCTGTCCGTGCGTTTGTTTTTCTACTGTAGTCTTGGACTCGGTCCAAAATGCTGATTCGGTCCTCATTTTTGTGTTGATTTAGTCCAAAGGAAAAACATGGTTGACTGGGGCAGAATGATGAAAAAAACGTGTTTTACCCTTTACCAACGTCACTCTTTCAACGTCCCACCTCGTTCCTTCCAGTCTCCCAGATCGCTCCTCCTCCAGAAGTGGTATGATTTTTCCCGTTTTGACCTAATCGACATGTTAGCAATTCTTGTCTTTCAATAAATTTGATTATTTGAAATTGATTTCTTTATATGCTTGAAATCGATACATCAATTATCTGAAATCGATTTCCAATGTACGAAAACTAAAACTAAAGACCCAAGTTTTGTTTTTCTCTATGAATTGGGATTTGATGGTGTGAATTGGCGATGAACAAAAAGAAATCCTAATTCAAAAAAGGAGAGATGTAGATCTTTAAGTAATTAGAAGATCAACATCGGTGACAACTGCGAGTAGAATCGATGATTTGGGGAGAGAGAAACAATAAGGATAAAAGTATATATTTGGGTGTTTGGCCTGCAAAATCAAAGAGATGATTTTGGTGGCATATGTGTCTTTAAGTCTTTAACCAAGCTTTTGCTTTAGTTTAACACTTTAATTATTATATACCTTTTAGATTTTAGACTATTTATACGGAAATTATGTTAGGTTTAATTGGATTGAGATGTGAAATATTGATTAAATTAATGATCTCAGTTTGATATTTTTACGAATCAAATTGATTAAATTGTCTAATTGTTATATTTCTTAATAACACATTACCTAATAACATGATATTTGTAATTTATTTTTAATATATTTGATCTTTTACTAATAAATAAATTATTATAAAAATATATTGTTTGGGGGTAATATAGTCATTTTACACAGTCAGTTAGATTCAAAATCAAACAACAAGTTTTAGTCAAAAGATAACTCAGTTAGAGCTTCTAATCCAGTCAGCTTCTAACCTAGTCAACTTCTAACACAATTAGCAACTATCAAACGACCCCTTAAACCGATATATACGTGTATGTAAAAAAATGGACCCCTCATGATGTGGGCCATCTAGGGCCGCTCACATCACACACCCTTTAGAGACGTGAGATGCACTAAAATCTAACTTTATTTTGTCTATAAGTACTCACAATTAATATTTGTAAGCTTTTCAAATGTATAAATAAGGATGAACATCTTGATCGAACCGGATATGAACCAGTTTAGTGAATCAAGTGGATTGAAAATTAGACCGGTTAGTTAGTTCTGGTGTTGGTCCCGGTTTTCCGATTATTTATCCGGTTGGAGCTGGTAAAACTTGGATACCTTGTGTTTTGGGGCATGTAACTTAATCAATATGTAACCAAATTTTTTGTTTATATAATTTAAAATGAATTACAATTAGTAAAGTGCATGTTAAAAAACAATCATATCATTCTGACTTCAAACAAAGGAGTTATGCATGTTTAAAAAATGAGATATGTTAAAACTTAATATTGAAACAAAAAAAAATTCAACTTTGATATCGATATATAACCAAATAAGGTGTTTATATAGTCCAAAATGAAGTACAAACACTAATATATATGTTGAAAAATTCATATAATTCCGACTTCAAACGAATGAGGTATACATGTTTAAAAAATAAGACAAATTGTAACTCAAGGTTGAAATAAAAAACAATTAAGTTTTAACACCATGTGTTATTAAATCGGGCACGCGAAGTGCACGACGCATATAATGACGTGCACAGAGAGAGAGAGAGAGAGAGAGAGAGAGAGAGAGAGAGACGTGGCACCATAGAAAGGTGACATGTGACACCTCATAGAAGAGGCTTAGGTGGACAATTCCATACGCGGCATGTGGCAGAAGGAGGGTGGAGCCAGCAAGACTATAGGGCACGACAGACACCCTTGTAGGCGCGATACGCTTGGCTTTTCTTGACTATATATAGAGGTCTCTGTATAATTCAAACCCTCACACCCCTACAATTTCTATATCGGAGTTCTCTCTGTGTCTGAATTATATTGTGTAGGTAAAAAATAGAGTGAATATGTGTATTTGTATGTGAGTGAAATTGATATATATATATATATATATATATATATATATATATATATATATATATATATATATATATATATATATATATATATATATATATATATATATATATATATATATATATTACGTTTTGACCGTTCCTCAATGGTCTGAGTTATGACCATTTGCAAGCCATTGTTTAACGTTGCCTCCCGTTGTCACAATAACGGTTCATGGCGTAACGCCTAATAACACGCTTTGGGGACAATGTTCAAGCCGTTATACCAACACTTTTTGGGTGTCAACTCGGAAAAGTAGGGTCTCCTGCCTTTGCCCATATCATGTAGTCTAAAAGAAAATATGTTAGGATGTCATATGTCACCTTATAAATATAGCTAAATTTAAATATAGACTTTAGAAAAATGATATGTGGCACATATATAAAAGTCAAAAAATATAGAATAAGTTGTATTTAAAAAATAATTGGAATGTAAAAAAATCTGAAAAAAAAAAAGATTTCTTGAAAATTCAAATTTAATTGCATGGTGAGCTAAAATCATTGCTAAAACCAATGGATGCAGTTGAAATCGATTAAATTTAATTTACAATTTTAAAAAATGATTAATAGAATTAAATAAAAAATGAATAAGTAAGAAAAAAATCTAATAGAATGTGTCACCTTATAAATAAATTTGAAATTTAAATATAAACTCTAAAAAATTGACACGTAAGTACATATACATTTTTATTTGTTAGATACTATATACTATAAATCAAGAATAAAGAGTTTAGGGTTGCTTTCGCTATTTCTTTTCATCAATCATGACAAGATAAAGGTTTAGGATTGAGAATATTTCATTGAATGTATAAACACATCAAAAGTAGAGCTTCACTCACACAAAAAAAAAAAATCAACAAGGCCAAATGTTTGAGGTTTGATTTGGCACCCCAAAACGTATAAAACCTTCTTATTAAAGTTAGAGACAACTTTAAGAATTTTTCAAAAAACTTTCCTTGTTGGAAATTGGAATCCACCTAAGCGGTATAATGAAAAATCAAATACTAAGTTTAATGATCTACTATTATATTTGAATATAATTAAAAGATTAACATCATATTAATTATTATCAACTGTTATTTTGTGATGTTAATCTTCAAAAAATCTTTAAATATATCTAAGGGAAATCTACGAAAAAGTCCCAATATTTTAGGCCAGTTTACGATTTATTCCCAAATTAAATTTTGTTTACAAAAAATGACAGATTACCGGCTAAAACTTCGGATTAATCCTTCGTGGCCAGTTTCACAGATTTAGCCGGTATCTCGTCTTTTTTCGTTAATTAATCCAAAATTTGGGGCTTTTTCATTAATTAATCAAAATTTTAGGGCTTTTTCATTATTTATTACCAATAAACCAAAATATTTGGACTTTTATGAAGATTACCTTTAAACTAATATATATTATATGATATAATTTAATATGTATTATTCCATGCCTTCTTTCTTATGTTCTTCTAGGCTGACCGTGTGTTTTTATCGATGTCGTCAAACCCAACAACAAAAATCTCACTCACAAGCCTCGTTAACTCCATCGATTTTCCAAAATTATCCATTCACAACTCTATGATCATCTTTCAATCTCCAAATAAAGAACGGAAAAAATTCTTGCCGATTACGTGGATGTCCCTATTACCTAACCATGACTTAAACCGTGGTTCCAACACTTGGATGTTCCTATTAACTAACCATGACTTGAATCCTATTTCGAACCCATACACTATTCGCATTGTCCATAGTGTTGTTCACAACAAAATACGAATCCCACATGGTTTAACCACTGATACCTTGGCTCAAGTCTTACACGACCCTTGTTTCCTTACAATAGGGCTTGAAAACCATGAAGAATGAACCATTAAGATTAAAAAACTCAACATAGGTAAAAAAAATCAACTCGATATTATGTACTGAAAACCATGAAGAATGTTAACTCTAATTGTAAAAAAAATGTCAACAAGCTATCCATCATAAACTATTAAAATATTAATTTGGTATACCTACGAGCTACGGTTCCAACACTCAGAAGTTCCTATTACCTAACCATGACTCGAACCTTATTTCGAACCCATACACTAATGGCATTATCCTAGTTTTGTTAACAACAAAATACGAATCCCACATGGTTTAACCACTGATACCTTGGCTCAAGTCTTACTTGACCCTTGTTTCCTTACAATAGGTGTAACATCCTGACTCCCAGGTATAATATTTAATTAATTTATATTCTTGTTGTCTTATCAACTTGACGAGTTGGAGGCCATAACTCGCCGAGTAGAGAGTGTTAATGGTCGCGTAAATTCTAGAGTCTACTCGACGAGTTGGAGGATCCCAACTCGACGAGTAGGAGCTGAGTGTGAAAACCCTAATTTTCAGGGTTTGTGTCCTATTTAAAGGACCTTAAGTCTTCATTTTCGCCTCCCTTATCATCTTAACACTCTGAGAGAAACCCTAATTGAGCTATAAGAGGGGCTAATATTGCATATTGTAGTGCATTTTTTGGAAGAAGATTAAGGAGAAAAAGGCTTGGGACGAGAAGAAGCTCTTGGATCCATCAATAAGATTGTGTTCCGATCTTTATCAAAAACTTCATCATTTATTGGTTTTTGTCTTGCCAAAAAGTAATGCATTCTGGAAGCCCCAAATAGACTAAAATGTAACAATGACAATTGTTGTCATTATTATTTTTTAGTTTATTTGGGGCTTCCAAAATGCTTTACTTTTT
This sequence comes from Lactuca sativa, assembly GCF_002870075.4. Lineage (NCBI taxonomy): Eukaryota > Viridiplantae > Streptophyta > Magnoliopsida > Asterales > Asteraceae > Lactuca > Lactuca sativa. The sequence continues at coordinate 162,926,571 of NC_056624.2, read as the reverse complement.
AACAAAAAAAACCAATAAATGATGAACCATGTGGGAGTCATCTTATGTTGGGGCTTCTATAGTGTTGTAAGGAAACAAGGGTCAAGTAAGACTTGAGTCAATGTATCAGTGGTTGAACATGTGAGATTCGTCTTCTATTGTTAACAACACTATGGACAACGCCATTAATGTATAGGTTCAAGTCATGGTTAGGTAATAGGAACATCCAAGTGTTGGAACCACGGTTTAAGTCATGTTTAGGTAATAGGGACATTCACGTAATCAACAAGGATTTTCTCCGTTCTTTATTTGGAAATTGAAAGATGATCATATAGTTGTGAATGGATAATTTTGGAAAATCGATGGAGTTAACGAGGCTTGTGAGTGAGATTTTTGTTGTTGGGTTTGACGACACCGATAAAAACACACGGTCAGCCTAGAAGAGCATAAGCAAGAAGACATGGAATAGTACATATTAAATTAGATCATATAATATATATTAGTTTAAAGATAATCTTCAGAAAAGTCCAAATATTTTGGTTTATTGGTAATAAATAATGAAAAAGCCCTAAAATTTTGATTAATTAATGAAAAAGCCCCAAAATTTGGATTAATTAACGAAAAAAGACGAAATACCGGCTAAATCTGTGAAACCGGCCACGAAGGGTCAATCCGAAGTTTTAGCCGGTAATCTGTCCTTTTTTGTAAACAAAATTTAATTTGGGACTAAATCGTAGACTGACCTAAAATATTGAGACTTTTTCACAGATTTCCCTATATCTAATGAAAAATGGTGTGATAAATATACTTTGGAAGATTAACTAAAGCCTAAATATTAATATATATATATATATATATATATATATATATATATATATATATATATATATATATATATATATATATATTGTTAAAATTTTATATAAGATTTATTAATTATTTTGTCAAAAACTCAAACTGACTCGCGGTGGTTGCAGCGGCTGGCGGCAGCCTCCATCCCATAAACAGACTAATTACCTTCAAGCCCCTTCTCGCTCGATGATCCAACTCTCTTCACTCCGAGACCAAAAAAGTCTCTGATACAATCCTCTCGATTCCACGATCCCTAAACCCTTTGCTGCAGATCTTCTGTTCTACATATGATTCCGAAACAAATCATGTTCGCTACATGTAATGAATTTGATTAGTTCATGCCGGTTATTCTTACACTTCTCTTAGATCATCTAATTCGATTATATCAATTCGTTGGTTCTGACCACAATTGATTGGTGGTCGGTGGAATAAATGGCGGGTGGGACACCGAATATGGATCAATTCGAATTGTACTTCAAACGAGCAGATTCGGATCACGACGGTCGGATTAGTGGCGTCGAAGCTGTTTCCTTCTTTCAAGCCTCTGGTTTACCTACGCCGATTCTCGCCCAGGTTACCATCTTTGTGTTTTTCCGCTAGTTCTGCATGTTGTGCTGTTAGAATTTTGCTACACCCCTAATGCATTTGAACTTGAATAAATAATATATAAGATATATGAGTGTAAATATGCGATCATCCGTCGATGGATTGTGGTTTTTACGTCAATATGTATTTGTATGATGTGAATTTAGGGTTAATTTGCTCGTTTCTCTCTATTTACCCAAAGTTCTTGTTGTAGATATGGACACATGCTGATCAAAACCGAACTGGTTACCTTGGACGACCAGAGTTTTACAATGCTCTCAAACTTGTAACAGTTGCACAAAGTAAGAGGGAGCTTACTTCAGACATAGTGAAGGCAGCATTATATGGACCTGCTTCTGCTAAAATTCCTCCACCTCAGATCAATCTTGCAGCCTTACCTGCACCTCAGTCAAGCTCAAATCCAGGTCCACCTGCACTACAGATACCTGCAAGTGTTCCACCAGCTTCTCATAGAGTTCCACAGGGTTATCCATCTCACCAAAATCAAAACATGAGGCCACATCCACATGTGACACAACTTACTAACATGAGTCATGGACAACCAAGGGAAGACATGGTTGCATCCAAACCAAATGGTCCTATTTTTTCTACAGAAGTTAAAGATTCTAGCCCTGTTGCAGGAAATGGATTTGCAACTAGCTCAACATTTGGTGATAATTCTTCAGCTTCATCTCAGGGGAACCACAATGTTGCCCAACAACCAAATGTTGTTCATAATCACAACCAGCATTTACAGCCTAACAATCAGCGAATTCCTGTTAGAAGTGGAAACCTTCCTTCTACTCAACCATGGCCAAAAATGACACAATCCAATGTCCAAAAGTACACCAAGATTTTTGTGAAAGTTGATACAGATAGAGATGGAAAAATCACAGGTGAACAGGCCCGAACTCTGTTCTTGGGTTGGGAATTGCCAAGAGGTAATCACTGCATCATTTTCTTTTAACAAATTTATCGACACTTGACAATTGATAGTTTCTCAATTTGCTTCAAATCTTCATCTTCATCTTATACTTATTCTTGGGTTTCAGATATCCTAAAACAGGTATGGGACTTATCTGATCAAGACAATGACAGCATGCTTTCATTGAATGAATTTTGTATTGCTCTCTTCCTCATGGAGAGACACAGAGAAGGCCACTCTCTTCCTAAAACACTTCCATCTGGCATTCTGTTTGAGGGGACACCAATCACACCATTGCCTTTAGCAACTCAAGTTTGGAGATATGCTCCAGGTAGATAGATAGATAGATACTAATATATCTGACACCTGTCATGTTTCCAAATTCAAGATTCATATACTCATGTTCTATTTATGCCAGGTGTCAACCAACAACAGGTCACTCATGCTGCAACAAAGCCACCTCGTCCAGTTCCAGTTCCTATAGATAAAGATTTGCAGCCTAAACACCAAAAGCCTAAAGTTCCTGTATTGGAAAAGCATCTAGTGGATCAACTTAGCAATGAAGAACAAAGTTCATTGAATTCAAAGTTTCAAGAGGCAACTGAAGCAGATAAAAAGGTTGGTGAACTTGAAAAAGAGATACTTGAAGCTAGACAAAAGACCGAGTTTTACAGAAACAAGATGCAGGAAATTGTAAGTTCTCTCTTTTCATATTGTGTTAACTTTTAATCTTTTAAAATTGTTATATCATATTTATTTTCTGTTCTTCAATGTTAGGTTTTGTACAAGAGCAGGTGTGATAATCGATTAAATGAGATTACAGAAAGGGTAATTTCTGATAGGAAAGAGGTTGAATCACTGTCAAAGAAATATGAAGACAAATACAAACAGGCTGGTGATGTAGCTTCTAAATTGACTATTGAGGAGGCCACTTTTCGTGACATTCAGGTTTTACTTTTACAAATTTTAAAAAAAGAATACTCCATTTTTATAAAATCTTGGGCGATGAGATTAAATGTGAGTTGTATTCTTTAGGAAAAAAAGATGGAGATTTACCGAGCAATAGTGAAGCTAGATCAGGGTGGAAAACCTGATGATATTCAGGTATCATTTGTGCATTTTGCTACCTTTTATGTAACTTTTTTTAAGTCATAACCATTTGTAATAATACAATTTCTAGGTTTTAGTTGATCGCATTCAATCGGATCTTGAGGAACAAATAAAAACCCTAAATGAACGCTGCAAGATGTATGGATTGCGTGGGAAACCATCATTGTTGCTTGAGCTTCCCTTTGGTAATCTCATGTCCAGAATATCTATCTATATATATCTTTTAAAATTTTGTTCAAATCTTCAAGTTAATTTTATTTTATTTTTTCTTTTTAAAATATGGTTCAGGTTGGCAAGGTGGCATTCAAGAAGGAGCAGCTGATTGGGATGAAAACTGGGATAACTTTGATGATGAAGGTAAACCAAATACCACCTAAACAGAATTCGGTTAATGACATTAATACCCTTATATTTTACATTCTGATGAATCTATGGAATTTGCAGGATTTACATTTGTGAAAGATCTCACACTTGATGTGCAAAATGTTCTAGCTCCTCCAAAACAAAAGTCCTTGCCAGTTCAAAACAAGCCTGCCTTCCAAAATGAGAGTTCATCTTCAACCACAGGAGTCAAGGACAAGAAATCAGACAACGAATCAATCGATCAAGATAAGGGTAAAATTGTAAAATCACCACCTGATAGCCCTGGTAGCATTAAGATATTCCAAGATTTCCCACCTGAAGATATGTCACCTCATGCTGTAAAGAGGTGAGGTAATATTAGTGTCACTATGGTTTTTATATATAAAGTTTTATTAAATATTTGTATGTTTTTACTGATGCAGTGAATCTGAGGCAGACAAGCCTACATTTGACAGTAATTATGATTCAGAAGCTGGTTGGGATTTTACTGCTACAAACCATAAGGTATCTGATTGCTTATTGCTACTTGTTTATCCAAAAATGCTGATTTTCTTTTTTGCAGGATTTGGAGGAAGAGAGTGTTGATGGGAATAATATGTTATTTGATTCTTCTTCTGATAACTGGGGTCGGGGTTTAAATCCCATAAGAACAGAGCTCCCAAAGTTTGATTCCATTCCAAGCACTCCGGCATATAGCTATTCCGGTTCCCCTCCTGGAAACAATTTGTTCCATAACCAATCCCCATTTTCAGCTTTTGCTGATTCCGTTCCAAGCACACCTGCTTACAGTAACGCCGGTTCTCCTCGTCGCAATTCCATTTCCAATCCCGTTTTCGCAGATTCCGTTCCGAGTACACCCATGTTTGATGATCATTCGTTCAATAACTTCTCTAGATTCGATTCCTTCAGCAGCACTACTACTCGTGACAATGGAATCGGAATCGACTCATTTTCAAGATTCGATTCATTCCGTAGCACGGCACAGGATTCCGAAGTGGATCAGGGATTCTTTCCTACTCAAAAGTTTACAAGATTTGATTCCATGAACAGCATTGCTGATTCTGATTTCGGCCATTCGCTATTCCAGCCTCGTGAATCATTCTCGAGGTTTGATTCCATGCGAAGCACTGCTGATTCCAGTCATGGATTCCCATCTTTTGATGATGCAGATCCTTTTGGATCAAACAACCAGTTGAAGAGTGAAACACCAAGAAGAGATTCTGTAGATGGTTGGAAGGCATTTTAGTTTTTTGCACATTGATTCTTTGTTTCTATGTATAGATAGATAATTACATATGTAAATTAAAGTTGATGGATTGAATAATGTAGGACATGTATAAAAAAATAAGCCTACCTACACTGCTAATTCGTAGTCCCATTTAATGATGTATGAAGATTTCTGCATTTTATTTTTCCTTATTTAGCTTTGGGGTAAAATCGTAATTGTTGGGTTGAAAGGGTTGAGCCTCGAGAGTATGAAGAACAAGCCGGATGATAATTGATATTTTTCTTATTTAGTTTGGGGGTAAAGTCGTAAATTTCAGTTTCAAAGTGTTAAGCCAACCCTACATATTTGGCATTTATATTTTGTTTCCTACGGTTCCTTTTGGTTTGATTGGTACGATGAATAAAAATGAGTATCGCTTTCCATCATCTCTCTCGTATTTTATTGTATCTACCGTAAACCTCTATTGTATCTATAGTAGGGTTACAAAAAATCTTGAATGTTCATATTATAAATTAAACAAGGATTATTGTATATGTATCTCTTGATTATTAATTTAACTTTTTTATTTCTTTTATCAATATTCTTTAAATTATTTGATTTATTCATTATTCATTATCATTATTATTTGATTTATAAATAACAATAATATAAATAATAAAAAAACCCACAAATCTTTGACATATTGTCTATTGTTTCGATGTTTTAACTTCGAATACAATCAACATTTGATATTCGAACTTTGTTTTCCACTTTCCACATTGTAAATTGTCTTTATTGTAGATATATTATTATCATTTTGACTATTCAACATCGATAGAATGTTATATGGGAGGACATTGTTTTTTCTAAATTTTGCAACAATTTGTGATTCATATCGGGTCAGCTGTCTTATAAATGGATGACCCTCCATATATACTGCAGGTTCATAATTATCTTGATCATTTTTAATTTTTAACCTCCAAACATCATCAACCTTATAGTAACAAACAAACAATTCAAATGAGCAATTTGTTTTTCTTGTTCACATATCTCTCGTGGATGTCTCTATAACTCTAAACACACCACCCTGATAACACATTAAAATAACTATCAATACATAGCCACTTAGTTTTGGCTTTGTTCTTTTAATAACAACCATGTACCCAAGAGACCATTCGACATTTTGCATCATCTTTATTAAATTTTCACGATTGCTAAACACCTAACAAATGAAAAAAAAATCAAGTATAATATTTGGTAAGCCTTACAGACATATAACATCCGAAAAATATATGAAAGCCATCCATAAAACATAATACATGGTTAGTGTGAAAACTATCCATTGTATATACACAGTTTTAAACGTGTATTTGGTTTGATGAAAATCTTCTTATCGTAGTTTAATGAATGATAAATTTACTGAATGATTTGTATTGCCATTCAATTCATTTTATTTTATAAGATGAATTTTGATTTATTTGAATGTCATCCGTTAATTATAAACTAGTGAAATTTGATTCATTTTGAATGTCATCCGTCAATTAAAAACTAGTGAGATTTGATTCCATTTCAATGTCGTTCGCATAAATGGTACTTGATATAATTATGAAAAACGTACCATACTCACTTATTAACTAACTAGTTTATAACCTGTGGAAATCACGGTTATAAAATTAATTAAATTTTCATAGTGAAAACTCAAAATGATTAAACAAATTTTTTAAATAAATTATTAATTAAGAGATATTTTTTAATTATATAAAATTATAATCGTTAATTTAAATAAATATGTGAATTTATATCACCTTATAATTTGTATTAGTTTTATTTTAATTTTATAAATTTAATATAGTTAAAGTGTGAAATTTAAAATTTGAAATTTGAAATTTGAAATAGAAATTAATAGGTTGACAAGTGACATGCATTAATTAGGAGACCTAATAAGGTGCCACATGACAAAAAAAGAATAAAATATACATTAATTAGGAGGTTTAATATGATGACACATGTCAAAAGGATATTAAAACTATTCTTTTATTAGAATAGAATTTCACATAAATGGTCATCGAAGTTTAGAACGCATGTCAATTGTTAACTAATTCTCATTATTATTGGAAAAAAGAATTAATATTATTTAAATGTATGTCAATTATTCGAATGTGTGTCAATTATTTGAACGAGTATATAAATTTGAACAATTCTTGGTACAACAAAAAAATTATATATATATATATATATATATATATATATATATATATATATATATATATATATATATATATATATATATATATATAATAATAATAATAATAATTTGAGAAGAAATGACAACAAAAAGAAAAAAAATTAAAAAAAAAATCAAAACCTTTTTCGATATTAAGATTAATCAACGGTTTAATACTTTAATTTGTAATGACCTAATATGAATAGCATCCATTAAGAAATATCAAACATAATATAATGTCACATTTTTCTTCAACACGTTTCAACGTTCCTTTTAATACAACTCCATGGGGCTTTACTTAATTTGTCCACAACTCCATGGGGCTTTACTTAATTTCTTCAACACTTTTTTAAATGCTTCTTTTAGTTTCTTACATTTTGGTCATATTTGTGCTTAGCATTTTGTGGTCATAAATGAGATAAATATGGGTTGCCCATATTTTGTTCTTTTAACCATCAACTTTTCACTTTGTGTTCCCGTTAAATCACATATTAATGTTTGCACTTGCGAGTTGTTAACATATCATAGTCACAATTCACAATATGCTAATGTTCACCATATAAGTTTTCTGACCATGGTAAAATATGAAGAAAACAAAATAATAATTACTTCTAGTTCACATAGTAAGTTGTCGCGTTTGTGAGTGGGAGGTCAAGGGTTTGAGTCCCCCTCCCCTTATTTTCCCAAAAAAAAAAATTCTGATTTTTTACTTTGTAAAAGAATAAAATGTCACCTCAGCTCAACAGTACATTTGTCATTTCATCTCAGCAGTAACTGCTTAAAAATGTAAAAATAGAAAAAATGATTACAATAACTGTTTTCATGTCCTTTTTCATTAATGAAATTTAATTTAAGACTACCTCATAAACTGACTCAAAGTTTTAGGATTTTTATAAAGATTTTTCTTACAAATAAATTGAATTGTAATTGGTTTTGTATTATTTACCAACAAATGAATTATTGTATTTAGTTGTAGTTCATTGATGATTCTTACGGAAAGAACATTCAAACAAAAAATATTAATCATTTTAACCGTTGTTTATGATTTGCGATGAATAATTTAATTTTAGGTGCACAATGAAAAAAAATATTTTTAAGCTAGAAAATGTCTAAAAATGTTATATGATTATGGTCTATATTTACGCCAAAAAGAGGATACACAAACCTTTTTATGTTTGCAGTCTTCTAAAAAACAAACAATCTGCCAAGACTAATATTGTGTACGGTTTGTTTGTCGCAGACAAAAGATGTTACAAATAAAAAACAAACACCACCTAAGACAATACAATTTGTTGACATCACTTCATTGGCCTTTATTTCTCAAATTCACCGCCTAAGACTCATGCCTCACAGTATAAATGTGCTCACAAGAACTTAAATGCACGATATGTATGTTGCAATGACGTTGGTATGCAGTATGCTATATTGTGGGCATAAACAAATTACGAAAAAACCCTTGAGAATATTCATCTATACCAGGTTTTTTGCACCATTATCTAAATTGCTTTTCTTGATTTGGCATATAGAACCATAGCAAGTACGACATGACATTAACTTGATAAAAACACATATATCGACAATCATAATCAATGACATCAATAGTTCATAGTAATAACAACAATACACAAGTACATATATCACCAAAAAATTGCTTAAAAACTTGCAATTAATACATGAAAATGCAATTATTGCGCAGAAGAATACATGCCAATACAAAACAAACACCTCCCATAACAAAGAGCCTTCACAACAAACACATTATAATATAAAATTGCTATATGTAAGTAATGTAACAAAATACAAACTTTACCTTCATGCAACCAATCATTCAAACATGACATTGCATTGCATTGGTATCATCTCTCAATCATGACTCAAATGATTCACAATCATGAACCAAGATCAAACCAAAGGACATTATTGTATGTATATAACCCCATACATATCCACAAAAACATACACACACCATTTCACTTGCTCCTTCAATCTTCATTCAAAAATCTCATCGCCTCATCTTTTGACTACTTTGTTGACTTAATGATGAAATGACAATTTTCTCCTTTAAGCTTTAGCTCCAAGAATCTCTAACAAAGAACTCCATGTACCACTAATAGCCAAAAGTGCACCAAAAACAACAAGGGCTCCATCTTTGACCCACCCAATCCAACCCAACTCGTTTCTATACACCATTAAATGAAACAAAGCAGGCAACACAAACCCTAACACAATGCAAACACTACTACCCACTAAAGACAAGAAATCAGCAAAATTAGGCACACAAAGAGCCACTAAACTCACCACTAAAACAGTAACCCATCTCACCCATAAACTATACCTCCCTTCACAAAACATCCTCTCGAAAACTTCATAAACAGGGTTCATCATTATAGGAAAAGTGAAGAACAGATTCAAACAAAGACCCAATTGAACCACGGAGCTTAACCACCCTTGCCCTAAATTTGTAGTGATTATGTCTTTTGTTTCATCACCAAATGCAAAGTAACCAAATATACCAAAAGATGCAAACATTATAGCAATGAAAGCTATTGTTATACCCAACACTTTACCAAACTTGTTCTTGTTTTCCATCTCTGTTTCTATTGGTAATACCATTCCAATCCCTTCGAAAGAGTAAACTGCTACTCCGATTCCGTAAAAGAACGCAGAAAACCCACCGAATGCTTGCAAAACTGGGCTAGAATTCAGGTAGATGATCACTTCTTCCACCATAACCACACCCATGGCTCCGAGATCTACTACGTCTGCGAATATGCTTAAAGGGGCTAAATGGGTTAATGTTGGAATTGAGTTTAACCCTAATTGGAAGGGAAAACATGCCCAGATGTAAAATGTTTTGGCTGATAACCCTAGAATGTTGGGGGTTGTGGGATTTGATGGTGATGTGAAATTGAAGATGTTAACCAGGGTGTTGGAGACGAAAATGAGGTAACTTACGCAGAATCCAGCTTGAGAAAGGACGATCATTATGTCTACGGATGACCGGCCGATGGGGCCGGCGACGACGAAGCCGAGGTCTCCGAAGGAATTGATTTTGGAGAATCCGTTGAGTGATTCGAGTTTCCGTCGGGTTTTGACGAGCAGCATCATACAGTGTTGGGTGAAGTACGCGACGGCGAATACAGTGAGGGTTCCGGTGGCGTATCCAGTGCGTTTGAAGGTGTAAGGGAGGCCGAGGACGCCGGCGCCGACGATGGCAATGAAAACATTAGCGAAAGTCTTGAATTGGGAGGATTGATGTAGGGATTTTGAATTGAGAAGTGGGGATGTTTCTCTTGGGAGATTCAACACATGGGATGATGAACTTGCTTCTGAATTCTTGTTATCGTTTTGAAATACCATGATCTTTCGAGGCTTACAAACAGAAACACACAGTGATTGAGCTTCAATGATTGTAAGAGATTAGTGGGGAGGTTCAGGTTGCTTGAATCTTGAACAATGGAGTTTTCAGATCTGTAGAGACGGAGGTCTGCGATATTTATATCTATCTACACAGCAGTAGAATTCACACACGTCTCTTCAAAATACACATGATATAAATTGGGGGAAAAGAGCACTAAAATACAAACGGAAAAAGATGTTTGGCGTTCAACAATGGTTTCAGTCGTGAAAGGCCACTTTTGTTCCCTCAAATTAAATATTGTTCAGGTGGAGATCTGATGAGTGATGATGATACAACTCATTTACAGTTATTCTTTATAAAACAAATATTTCTAACTTTTGAAGAAGATCATGGTATCTTCTATTATGCTATTGTTTAAGATGCAAAATAGTACTAAAACTAGATTATAACCTACCTAAACGCGAGAAACATATAAGTCTAAATAATGTTTCACAAAAAAATTATTATTTACAAAGATAGTTGTAAAACTTATATATACATTGTAATGAATATTTGATCTACATTGTGTCAACAATGTATAATCATTTTTAAGTTAGTGAGAGAAAGATAAAAATGAAACCATTTCTATCACCATTTGTATCTTTCTTCGTACTATTCTCAACTGATGGAAAATCAATTAACCTATTAAGAAGATCCAGAACAAGGTTGTGATACAAATTTAATTTCTCAAGAAGAAATTTTTTTGAGATTGAAACTTTGTCAAATTAATAAAATGCCCCTAATCATGTTTTTTATTTTTAGACTAAAACATTATCAAATAACTAAAAATGTATTAATCATCTTTTTATAAGTTTAGATTGAAACATTGTCAAACTATTCATACTTAGTAAGTTTAAACTGAAACTTTGCCAAATTACTAAAATGCCCACGATCAACATGCCCCTAGTCATCTTTTTATAAATTTAGACCGAAACCTTGCCAAACTCTTCATACTTAGTTTAGACTTAGTTTAGAATGAAACTTTTCCAAATTACTAAAATGGCTATCACCATTTTTTATATTTTTAGACTAAAACAGTCGTCAAAATATTCATACTTAGTTCTTTCCATTTGTTTCACCAATGATGGGTTGTATATTTCTTGATTGTTGCATGCCCTACAACTGAAACCTGATCATACGGAAAAAAAAAAACAATGAAATCCAATAAAAAATAATTCATAATTCAATTAATAACTTCAATTTAGATTTTAGATACTTACGGGTATTAACATTAGATTGTAATGGGGACAACAGTGGAAAGATCGTTGAGGGTTGACTTTATTTTTCTTTTTTCTTTGTTTGTAATCTTTTTATCGTATAATTGTTCAATCAGAAAGTGTAAAAGTTTCCCTTACATCTATAAATAATCTTTTTATCGTATAATTGTTCGATCAGAAAGTGTAAAAGTTTCCCTTACATTTATAAATAGTAACCGAGTGCCCATCCTTATATCCTAAATGTTGAAAATAATTATTAACAGATTTTATTTGAAAAAAATAATTAAATATGTGGACACTTACATTACACGCAACATCCAATTTCATGGTGGATTCCTTTATAAAGCATTCATACAAAAGCTTTGTTTCATCTCCACCTCCCTTCTCTTTGAGCTTTATAGGATTGCAAAAACCAGATTATATTTATGAAAAACAGATACATGTTGTTAGTTGTATAAAATATTAATAATATTCCATCTAACAAGGTTGGAAAAGTTTTCTAGGGTATTTTTAATGATGAAGATGAGGATATTTACGTCTTTTACACAACAAATCGAGGGTGAACCCATGTCTCATCTTGTTTCAAGTTTTTAGGTGAGACAAAAAATTGAAACTTTTATCTAACTGACATCAGTCTAGGTCTCGGTTACGGTACAATCACGGTGCAAGGTCATCTTGTTTTGTCATGTGATGCATGCCTTCTTAATTGTAGATACATGTTGACTATTTCTCATTTTCATCAATCTTGTCAACCGGATTTTGTTGAGCTTCTAATAAAGAACCTGAATATCGGGGTGTTACAATAAGACCATGTTTTGAGCCATTCCTAAGGCTCTAAAAATATCTCCTAGTTGTCTTGTTATGTAGCTTGTTAGTGGTTGTTTTTCTTGCTAAAAGATATGCCCAGCATCTAGATAAAAAGATGGTATAATGGCATGTTGTTTCATGTTATATTTATGCCGTAAAACCATATTCTAAGGACTGAAATAACAACATTTTATGTCACAAAAATCTTGTCTAGATTCCATCCAAAAGGCATCCTAGTATGTGTCTTAATATGGAGCTTAATGAGCTCTTAAATTGTGGGTGTAGAATTATGTGTTTGGTGTGATTATAGCGTCCTACTTTCAATCACGTTTTAGTAATATTTTTTATGTTTTCATTAAGTACCTAGTTCAGGTATTATTACACTCATTCAATGCCAAATGGGTGAATGTTTGTGTAATCTTAATCCTTTGGCTAAAGCCTTAATGTGTTTGTTGAACAACTTTTCCCCATCTTGCGGGGGCCATATCTGATAATCTGGGCAGAATTGTACAATACGCCTGAGATATAAATTTGTGGGAAATCGAGTCTTCCAGAAAGTCCTATATCAGCCAATTTGCAGTTGTAGATTCTGTTTTATGCTTGAAACACTAAATGGGGGTCAATCTGGGAAATCCTTGAACTTCCATAAAAATAGGCATAACCTAATTGTAATACTAACACTATAGTGGCGAAAGTATTAAACTTGAAAACACCTAGTAAGATGCTTTTTTGTTTTGTATTAGAGGAAATTAAATCGTGACACCTCAAGTGCTTAAGAAATTTGAAGTGGGAAAAAAGCATATTCTTGACAAATGTGAGTCAAACCTTATGAAAAGTATAAGTACCTTGTTAGGGAATTCCATATCTTAGAGGGATTGAAATGAACCTAGGCTGTATAGGTTTCTTGTACCCCAATTGTGAGTGATATGTTGCTGGAAATGTTGAATCTTTTTTGTGAATGAAAGTTTAGGATGCCTTATAGGCTAGACTTTTATTTTAATATATTGATATCAGAGGCGAGTTAGGTCCATGATAGAAAAAGGGTTTTGTTCTGATTGTATGTGAAGTATGCATGATGTGGTTTCTTGGAAATACTTGTTAGGACAATGCTTGTTAGTGATATAATGTGTAACAGCCCGGATTTCCAGGTATCTTTTATGTTTCCAATTTTGATGTTTTTTGAGTGGACTCAGCGAGTTGGAGCTCAGACTCGCCGAGTAGGGTCGCGATTCTGGACGCGGGTTCGCGCCTAGACTCGGCGAGTCCGCGCTGTTTAATGAAACCCTAATTTCTCGGGTTTGGGACCTATTTAAAGGGCCTTATAGCCGTCATTTGTGCTCACCAGTCCCTTGAGTGAAACCCTAATCGAGTATGAGCGTTTGGAGCAAAGTAGAAGGCTATTATTGATCTTGGAGGTGTCATCTTGCAAGGAAAAGGGAGGATCAGCTAAGGGAAAGCAAGAGGAGCCACTTTCTGAGAGTTTGGAGTTCAGAACGTCACTATTGTGGTAATATCTTCGAGCTATCCCCTTCTATGTTGATGTATATATTGATTTAGGGTTTATTGAACCCTTTTGTGGCTAGATCTAGTGCTCCCTTGGTCCCTTAATCGATTTAGACCATAGATCTGGACCCTTGGAGGTCCAGAGAGTCCCTTTGCCCAAGCTTTTGTGAATCAATGGGGGGTTTTGGATTGGAATCCTTATGCCTTAGGTCAAAATACCATTTATGAGCTATGGGGTGTGTTATGAACACCAAGATAAGGACTTTACGTGATGAATCAGTCTAGGAGGGCTAGATTTATGAATTGTTGGAGCAGATCTGACCTTAGAAGCAAGTTGGAGTGGTTGCATGGCATGGACTCGCCGAGTCCGACGAACAGACTCGACGAGTAGCTTGAAGATTGCCTTGAGTTCGCTCAGTGAGTGGTCCAGTCGAGTCATAGGTTGACTCAGTGAGTCAAGGTGAGTTAGAGAGGGTTGACAAGTGGACCGAGTCGAACTGGGACTCGCCGAGTTGTTCTTGAGACTCGGCGAGTTGAGTCGGGGTGGCCCCGCGATTCTTCCAGGTGGAACTCGTCGAGTCAGGGGGAGTACTCGACGTGTAAAAAGGGAATCCTAGAGAGTTGGTGAAAACGTCTAGACTCGCCGAGTCGCCCTAGTGCACTCGCTGAGTCCAGTCAAAGTTGACCGTTGACCGTTGACCAGAGTTGACCTGTGTTGACTTCTTAGGGATAGTCAACCTTAGTGGTAAAAGTGTTAATTAGAGACATATGATGTTATAGGAGGATTAGAGCTCGGAGGATCGAGCACGAGGGATTTCCAGGATTCGTGAGATACCAAGATACGCGAGGTGAGTCTTCTCACTATACTTTACCTTGAGTAGGTAACCAGAGTTATGTGACAGAGTATTTGTATGCTATGCATGTTATGTGTTGTACTGCATTATTTCTATGTGATTTATGTTGTGCATGTTTACAGAGTTGGAACCGGAAGGTTCCTAGAGTTAGAACCTGAGGGTTCACAGATTTTGGGTGCACGGACCCATAGAGTTATAGCCTCGAGTGGCTAATATGTGTCATATGTGTGGTATTTTGGGGAACTCACTAAGCTTCGTGCTTACAGTGTTAGTGTTGTTGTTTCAGGTACTAGCGATGACCGTGGGAAGGCGCCGGCTTGATCTGTACACACGCATGGGACCTTTGATATATTTATGTGATCTTGGGATTTGTATGATACGAATTGGGATTTTAAACTTGATGTTTTATGAAATTAAATGAGAAATGTTTTTATATTTGCGAAAATATTTTTGAAAATTCACGGTGTTACATAATGAAATGATGATATGTGCATGATGTTGCATGTTGATGTAAAATGGTTTAAATTGTAATAACTAGTGTGATTGTTTACATAATGAGTAACTTGAAAAGTAATAAGCCATTTAATAATAATGGAACTTAAGCATGATTACTTATGAAGGCTTGTAGTGTAATCCTTGAACGATGAATTAATAAAATATTAATTAAAACGAGAATACACTTAGAGGTAAGGTAATGGGGTAGCAACCTAGACTTAGGCGTATGTACCTTATCTGGATTCTTGTGAGGTCCTTATAGGTTGGAAGATACCTAAAGGTTAAGAGCTTAAGCCAAGAGTGATGCCGAGTTGTTTTTCTAGACCACCATTTAGGACATGGTCCATGGTTGCGACGAATGGACCATATTGTCATAGTGATGACGCTAGATCAAATATAAAATTTGGGTGGGAAGTCCTAGTGATGGGGAACGTTAAATAGTACCACTCTCGAACGACAACACTTGTACTTGCACTTGCATCATTGAAGTAGCAAATACAACATATCGGGGGAAATGTTATGGGTGAGAATCTTGCCTCACTTGGTGCATTGGGTCGATCCGGTCACGTTAGTAGTGAACGAGGTATTCACTTCTTGGGTTAGTGATGGACCTAGTGGGGAGGGGTTGAGCTGGTCACTTAGTAGTGTATAGGCCTTGCTTCTCGGTTGGCGATGGACCTACGAGTGGGTGTCTACATTGTGGGTTAGTAATGGTCCCTAGGGAAGGAATAATGATAATTAATATTTAATAAATATTAAAAGATGAATAATAAAGGTAGACCCTAATGGAAGCTTATACAATGAAATATGAAGTATGTGATGATGTGTAGTGTGATTAATTATTTTCATGTTATGTGATGATTATTGACCCACTCTGGGATATGCATGTTTCTTAGCATTGTACATCTAGTTGACACACTTATCACTTAATGAAACTTGTTTCTTTGCTTGCTTTCGTCTTTCATTGGTACATATAACATGATTGATGGCCTGGTGAGAATTGGGGACATTTGGATAGATGCTTTCTAGATTGCTACTTTAGAGACAATACCATTTTGGACATGTCGTTGGGTTTTCATTTACATTTGGTTTGAGAACTTATTTTGATGTTGATTTTGCAAACTTATACATTCATATGAGTTGTTTTTGAAAAGTTTTGTTAATGTTGGTGATGTTTTGAATAAACATAAAATAAGACTTCCATTAACGTATTCTATGTAATTAAATGTGTTTAAAAATAAAAAGAAAAATTGGGGTGAAAATTTACGACGTTACAAGTGCCAAAAATCACGACGTTACACATTACTATTGCTTTTAAATTTTGCTTCATCTTCAAAAACATCGCCACATTTTCCGAACAATTGTGCTTTTTCTAATAGGTCACCCAAGATGAGGAGGAGGGGAAGGACAACATGCTTTTGAAGAACTATCTGAATTACTAGAATTCAAGCTTCTCGTATTGCTGTCAAACGAATCAAACACATTGTTTCTCATACTTTCATCATTTGAATTTTCTATATAAGAATTAAATCAAAACCCTAGAAATCTCAAGTAATTCAAAACCTAAATACATTTACTGAAACTAACGAAAGATGAAAGTGAAATCAATCATTTGTGCTTGCTATGGTGATTATTAACAAGTGTATATAAACAACTTGAAGATACAAAGAGACTTCGGGGAAAAAAGGGCTTAACGGATGAAAATTCCACTACTAATTATTGGAGATATCCAAACTTGAAAAGACCAGATAACCTCCATATGAGAGGCATGTGATGGGGCTTAACGGATGAAAAGTCACGGTGTGAGCAACAATGGTCATTTATGCAAGTTTTGGAACCACATGGATCATCTTCATAAAAAAAAGTAGTTACTGAATTTGTGACCTTTGTTAAACCATAAGGATCACTTTGTAATTCTGTATAATATTATCCAAATAAATCAAAATCATTTTTGACACATGTTACCTCCTTAAGACTTTTTGGACATGTCATTATGTAAGATTTTAAAATTACTTATATTTGTATTTTCATTTTTATTAATTAATCAATTTCGCTAATTAATACATCTATTATATATGTAAAATATTAATTCTATTAAATGTGTTAAGCAACTATGCTTCAAAAAAAAATGTGTTAAGTTACCATTCCAAATTTATTTCTTTCCTACTCTTTCTAATATCCTAAACTTAAGACACATTCACCAATATTACCTCTTTGATTCTGACATTTCAATATCAAGATAATCGTTTTCAAGACCAATTTTTATATGGATTTCGATTTATCATGGTTTCAATCACACGGTTTCTAATTAATGTTCAATCATACATATGACATACATAAATAGTCTTGTATTGTAATCTTTTCCAAAAAAATATTTAATCTTTCATCTTGATATTACACGGGTTTCACATCTAATTTTTTTTGAACATGATGTTACACAAGTCTGGTACCTAATTAATATTGATATAAGAAAATAAATTATGCACATGATTTTCGTCTTTTGCTCGTTTCTCTACGATGATGTCTCTAACAAGTGCCACCACCAACCATCACGATTCACCAACATTTTTTAAGCATTCACAAACCACTATTGTTATTTGTTAAATATTTTATTAAGTTATTCATTAAAATACTAAAATTATGTGTTTATAGAAAACTATTTTAGAGTTTACTAAACAAAATGATCAAAGTATTCGCAAAATTTACATTGCTTTTCTAAAAAAACAAAATCGGTAACATTCTTGATAAAATCATCATTCAACTTGCTTGGATATGGCTACAAAATATACATCATTAGTGATATTTCATATTTTATATTTTTCTTTTCTCCATAACTTATTTGGATGCAGTCAACGTCCTCATTTCCACCGTTGACCTTTTTTTTAAGACAATGTTTCATACACAAAATAAACGAAATGGATTTTGTAATAGTAATATCTATAGAGACTCATTTCTAAATCTTCATCCATTGATTGAGGCTTTGGTCTTAAGATATAAGAGGTTAGAATAATATTCATGGCAAATTGTTGAGGGTCAAGTTTTATTTTTAACAAATGTATAAATTTAGAAGTAGATTAAGAGGTATGTGAGTTAGTCATTAAAAAATATAGCTCAAAAACTCGTGAGTTGTGATTTGCGAGTTTTTGATATCGATTGGAAGGAAAACACGGTCGTCATGCAAAGTAAGGCTGTGTTTGAAACCCGTCTGGGTCAAGTCAACGAATTGGGCTGACTCGGTCAGACAATCTTTGTTTGATTTATGGCTTTCTCGGTAAGATAGGCTGGCTCAAATTGCTTACCAGGTTAGATTAATACACATTGTTGACTGGAAATAAGACATTTCTACCCCTAAAAGTTCAGCTGACTGGTGGTTGCCGCCTCCTGCCGCCGTGTCGAGTGGCGGTGTGTTTTGATTGCGTTTGGACCCCGTTCGGGGGATGTTTGGACAATATGGAATCAAGGAAAACCCTAATGGGCCCAAAGAAGCCCTAGTGGGCCCAATGAAACCCTAATGGGCCTATAAGGCCCAATGTAACCTAAAAGCCCAAACCAATGGACTAATGGGCTAGTATTGTATTGGGAAAACCCTAAGAGCATATAACTCTAATTGTGGGAATCGTTGAGGCACATGCACGAAAATTAATTATTAAACCTGAAATAATAATTAATAATCATTTGCAAACTAGTTTAAGGCAATAATGGATTTAATGGCTTAAGTCCTTAATGAATTAAGTCCTTAATGGGTTAAGTAAGAAACACTTATCCCTAATCATCATTTCATGTGAAAACCTAATCTCTCTTGGGACTTGAATTGGGGCCTTCTTGTTGGGCTTTGGTGATTTGATTAATATTGGGCTTTCCAAGAATAAGTAAATGGACTAACTAATTATATGGGCTTTAGGATAAGGCCCATGTGAGAGTCTTAGGCCCAATTTGGAAAATTGGGCCATAGATGGGCCATAATTGGGCCTTTATGATTATGTGATATTGGGTCATGGGAATTGGATTGGAATAATTGGGTGGGCCTTAAGGAAAGACCATGAAGAGTTCTAGGCCCAATTTGGAAAATTGGGCCATATGTTGGGCTTTGGCCCATGACTTGACTATTGAGCCTTTAGTGTGTGAGTTGGACTTTGGGCTTGGAACCCAATTATTAATTGGGTGTTGTTTGATGTTGACAGTTCGGGAATCTGTCAACCAGCAGCTGGAGTTTTATCGGCGGGACTTCAGCTGTGTCAGGCGAGTTCTCCTCACTATATCAACAGGGTCTAAGGCACCAAGGCCGGCCCTTTATGGATTGCATTCGGATTATTGCATGTTATGCATACTGATTTATATCATGGTAGTTAGGATGGTGATATGCTATGCTTTAGTGACATGTTAGGTCGATATCCTGGTTATAGGATTGTTGCTATGCTATGTGATATGTTAGATCGGTTTGACTGTTATATATATATCCATGCTAGTGTCATATGATGTCTATGTGCACATGATTGTCTTGGTTATTGGATGATGCTAGGTTAGTGACTCGTTAGGTCTGTATCCCGGTTATTGGGATGTTGCTACGATTGGTGATCTGTTAGATCAGTTTGACTGTTATATGAAATGAGCTAGCGTATGATATTTATTTGCACATGTTTGTTTGATTGGGGGTTGGGTTAAGGCGGTCCTACTTTGTGTTGTAGGCCAACATACCCGGCGAGCGGTCCGGATAGGTTGTAGGCCCTACGTGGCGGTCCAGTCGTGTCGAAGGCTCGGAGAGCAGTCTAGATAGACTGAAGGCCTGTGAGGCGGTCCAGTCAGGCTGATGACTCATTATGCATCATGTTATGTATGGGTTATATGATATGGTTATGTTTGTATGGTGTTGGTATTTTGGAGAAACTCACTAAGCTTCGAGTTTACAGTTGTTGATTTTGTTTCAGGCACTTCGGATGATTGCGGAAAAGCGAAGGCGTGATCGTGCACCTCCTTATATTTTCATGATTGATTCTGGAAATACTCTGATGTCTAAATTATTTTGAAAACAACATGTAATAACTTAACGGTTTTAAAATGTGTTAAAAAGTTTAAATTTGACTTGAATTTTATGGGTGTTACAGTAAGTCTTTTTTTCTTTTGATTTTACCTAAACATTTATTTAACATAAAACCTATCATCACTAATATTCTTTAATTTTTAATCGATTTCTAGAATATATTTTATAAAATTATATATGCAATTTGTCGTTTTAATCATATGTTCTATTTTTCACAAGAAAATTTATGTGACGTAGTATTTGATATTATATAATGACAATAATATAATTATTATCTTTTGTTTTTTATGTAGTTATTTTTTATTTCGTAAATACATATTTTTAATAAGTAATAAATACTTAAAAAATACGTAAATAACTCTTTTTAATGCTATTCGAATCCTAAAACCAATATATATAGAAGAAATTCGAATAATTAAAAATAGAAATTTTAGATTTTTATCATTTTGAGCATCATAAAAGAAGCACAAATTAGAACCAACGGAAATGAATGGAAGTGGATTCATGTTTCATTTATCCATTGTTTTGCATTTATGAAATTTCGGGTAGCTTGCAACTCCTCTCTCCCACCGTAATTTCGTCAAATTGATTCAAAGATTTTTCATACCCATATCTCTTTCTCTATCGTGTTTATGCATGCACTGTTAATATAAAAATTAGGGATTAATTTGAATCCATGCATGCATGCATGCATCTGGAATTTCGTAAGCAATTGTTAAAGAAAAATGCCGCCACACAATGTCACGCAAGATACCATCGTTTGTTATGCTCCATTGATGATCACGTCCCATGGGATTTGGCAAGGAGATAATCCTCTCGATTATTCGCTTCCTCTTTTTGTTTTACAACTATCGCTCGTTGTTGTTACCACTCGTATTCTCGTTTTCCTCTTAAAACCCTTTCGCCAGCCTCGTGTCATCTCTGAGATCCTTGTAAGTGTTTCTTTGTTTTTTTTTTTATAAAAATTCCTCAAAATCCCGATCTTTAAGAAGAAATGATAATCTAAATTTCAAAATATCAAGAATGGATTGGATAGAGAAATTGTGAACCAATTTAATTAAATACTTATCACAATTTGAAACAATCTCAAAATAAATATACATTTTATGCTCTTAAAAGAATATATTTTTTTTATGTAAACGGATTTTCATGTGTAGTTACATAATTATCATACATTTTGTCACTTCTTGACTTGATCATACTACTTATAGCAAATGTTTATTTTCTTCTAAATGTATATGGCAAAATGAAGTAACAAGAGAATAAAATACTTGACGTTGTACAAATTTTGAGGATGGATTTGATTATGTTTTTGATGATTTTGCTCATGGAACGTGCAGGGTGGAGTGATATTAGGTCCATCAGTGTTGGGACGTTTTTCAATCTTTGCCAACGCAATATTTCCACTAAGAAGCGTTATGATTCTTGAAACAATGGCAAACATCGGCCTTCTTTACTTCCTCTTTCTAGTCGGAGTAGAAATGGATATTGCAGTAATCCGACGCACTGGCCGGAAAGCCATCTTAATTGCAGTCGCCGGCATGATTCTCCCATTCCTTATTGGAATCTCATTCTCCTTCCTCTTACATCGAGGAACACAGTTCGTCAAACAAGGCACTTTCATCTTGTTCCTGGGAGTAGCCCTCTCTGTCACAGCATTTCCAGTGCTTGCAAGAATTTTAGCGGAGCTCAAGTTAATTAACACAGAACTTGGTCGGATCGCAATGTCATCAGCCCTCATAAACGATATGTGTGCATGGATTCTACTAGCAGTGGCTATCGCGTTAGCCGAAAATGAGCGTGTAAATTTAACTACCGTTTGGGTGATTTTATCGAGTGCAGGGTTTATCTTGGTTTGTATCTTTGTGGTTCGTCCATTGATCTTTTGGGTGATACAAAAGACCCCAGAAGGTGAAAGTGTTAGTGAGTTCTACATTTGTTTAATCTTGACTGGAGTTATGATCTCAGGCTTCATAACAGATGCAATTGGTACCCACTCGGTGTTCGGAGCTTTCATTTTTGGGTTGGTGATACCGAATGGACCTTTAGGGGTTACACTCATTGAAAGATTGGAGGATTTCGTATCAGGGCTTTTGTTGCCTCTTTTTTTCGCTCTCAGTGGCCTTAAAACTTCTGTTGGTGCGATTAATGGCGCTGACACATGGGGTATTTTGGCGCTTGTCATAATACTCGCCTGTGCCGGAAAAGTCGCCGGAACTTTGCTCGTTGCTCTTCTTTATCAGATGCCATTTTACGATGGAGTTACACTCGGATTGCTCATGAACACCAAAGGCCTTGTTGAGATGATTGTCCTTAATGTTGGCAAAGATCAAAAGGCAATTTCCATCTCTTTCTTATCGACTTATCGTCCTTTTTTTTTTTTTAATCTCAAGTTTCAATTTACTTTTTCTTCTTGTTTACTAAATCATGAAGCCATGAATATTTAGGTGCTGGATGACAAATCTTTTGCAATTATGGTGGTCGTCGCACTGGTGATGACGGCGGTAATCACTCCGATGGTGACGATAATCTACAAACCCACAAGAAGATTTGCGCCCTATAAACGTAGAACCATACTAAAAACCAAACCGGATAGTGATTTTCGAACACTAGTTTGCATCCACACACCAAGAAATGTTCCCTCCATCATCAATCTTCTTGATGCTTCCAACCCAAACCAAAAATCTCCACTATCTGTCCACGTCCTCCACCTTGTGGAACTCACGGGTCGTGCCTCCGCCATGCTCATAGTCCACAACAGTCGGAAGTCCGGCCGACCGGCAGCCAATAGAACACAAGCCCAGTCTGATCACATCATCAATGCCTTCGAGAACTTCGAGCAACACGCTGGATTCGTATCAGTTCAACCATTAACGGCAATCTCACCATATTCCACTATGCACGAAGACATATGTAGTGTTGCAGAGGACAAGCATGTAGCATTTATTATCCTACCTTTTCATAAGCAACAAACGGTGGATGGTGGAATGGAAGTAACTAATCCTGCTTATCGTATAATTAATCAGAACGTTTTAGCAAACTCGCCATGCTCCGTCGGCATTTTAGTAGATCGAGGGTTCGGCGGCGCAACTAGGATAGCTGGAAATCAGATTTCACATAGCCTTGCGGCGGTGTTCATTGGTGGACCAGACGACCGAGAAGCTTTAGCATTCGCTTGGCGTATGTCGAGCCATCCAGGGAGCACTCTCACCGTGATGCGTTTTGTCGCCGGAACTGACATAGAACAACCGAGTACTTCCGGCCGGGTGGAAAACGACCCAAGGATTCTCACGGTGGTAACAGATAGTGATAGAGAAAAACAAGAAGACGATGAGTTTATACACCAGTTTAGGACTTTGATTGAAAATGAAGAATCGATTGTTTACACAGAAACGGTAGCGAACAACGGCGAGGAAACGGTGGGGGCGATACGATCAGTTGGTGACGTTCATGATTTGTTTATTGTCGGGAGAGGTCAAGGGACGTTTTCGCCGTTGACCGCCGGGTTGACCGATTGGAGTGAATGCCCAGAGTTAGGAGCAATAGGTGACTTATTAGCATCGTCAGATTTTGCAGCAACAGCTTCGGTATTAGTGATTCAACAGTATGTGAGCACCGGTCTTGAGGATTTCAACCTATCGCCGGATAGTCCAGGACACCACCATGAAGCCTTTATGAACCATACACCAAACACGAACCAGCGGCCGTCGCCATCCCCGAGGGCGGCGACGTATATGCAGAATTCACAATAGCTTCAATTTTTTCTTTCTGTTGTAAATGAAGTAGAGTACTAATTTACATTTACTTTTAAGTTAGAAGTTTATAGGATTTGAGACTGTAAAAATCATTAACATTTAGGAAACATATTTATTTTTTAATCACATATGATTCTTTACATCATATGATCATTATCAACTATCTTCCAAATTAAATAAAACAAACCATAGACGTAATAAATAAATATTTATATATTATATGATCATTTTTTCATTTATATTTTATATTTATGTTATTTCGATTGTTTAGAGGAATGTTTTCGATTACATATTTTTCTATAAAATACATATTATTTTTGTATATTTATTATAACAAACTGCATAAAAAAACACAAAGTTTACATAAATTTTGATTTTTACATTTTTGTTTTTTATAATAAAGTCTTGTTTATAGTCCAAAGATATCATCTATTGAAAGAAAAATGTTCATTAGTCATATGTTAAAGGTTAAGTCTCATTGAAGACATAATAAGTAGTTTAAAAGTAAAAAAGGATGTATGTACGTGTTTGTCATTCTAAAAAAAAGTCACTAAGTTTATAATTTTGTTGCAAATTTAATTAATCGACTAGTTTGCTTCATGTGTTTCATGTTTCTCAACTTCTTGACTAGACAAAAAACTGATGTGACTTCCACATATAATCCTAGTTGGCAAACATTTGGGTTAAATGCTTAAATTTAACTGTTACGTAAATCTGTACTCACTTTTCCTTACTTATTCATCTTTTCTTCTCCAAGAGAATCACCATTTTGTGCTTGCATATGACTATGAGACATGATTCCATGGATTGGGTTAGCAAAGTACATCCCTAAGGCTTTTAGCTTAATACTCACGAAGAAGAAAATGGATTCAATCCTAAAAATTTCCCATGAAACACTCAAATCAATCCATCATAAGTATGCACATGTAGGATGCTTAAAGAAGTTTGCAAACCAATATTGTAACCTCAAATGGAAATATTTTTGAAAATAGGTTTTATGAATTCATAAACACAGATAATGACATAGCAAGCAAGATTACATATAGTATAATTTTATTTCAAAATATTTGTCAAATAAAATGATAAGTACATTTACTCTAAATAACTACCCTTTTTTTTTTATATATAAATTTTTATGAGCGTACAAAATAAATTATCTCCATGAAAGAGTATTTTATGTTAAAAATAAGTTTGCTAATACATGAAAGATTGTGTGTTGTTAGAGTTGTTGGGTTTGTATTCAAAATTAGTTTTAAAAACTCGAGTTTAGCAATGGAAGCATTTTAAAATTTTAATCATAACACCAAGGATCATCTTGTAATCAAAGGAAAGATTAAAACAATCATATAAAGGAAATGATGAACACCTTTGTAGACTTTGATTCCTTAAGAGGAGGCTTGGAAGTTAATGAGGAGGACAAGAGAGACCCAAAGTAAATATCATCTATATGTATACATCAAGCAAGTGTTAGCCACAAAAGATGCTAGTCTTTTCTTATATTAAGTACTAATACCAAATTAGTTTTAAGGAGAAGTACTTATTAAGACTTAAACTCTATACTACACAATGCAAGAGAGAAGAAGGGAGAAGCACAAATGCTCTCGAATTTTGATGCGTGAAAGAGAAGAAAGATTAGACAAAACAACTAGCCATTCTTCTCTTTATATACTAGCACATATGTACTTTAAGACCATACTTCCATTAAGTCAAAGCATCGCTCTTGAAAGTAGTATAGAAGTGTAAGGCTATGCTTCACAAGAAACCTCTTACTCTCTCCACTAGCTCGCGGCATGAAGAAAGAAAGAGAAAATATATTTTTGTCTTTTACACCATCTCATTTTATAACATGTGTTTTTATTTTGTAACATTATATAAATAAACTATAACTAGTCTAAAATAATGTACACATCATATAAATCATACCCTATGTGTTATTAGCTATTTTCTCTCTTGGAAAATATTAGTTTCATAAAATAATAATTTTCCAATTAAATACAAGAGTTAATAGCATTTATTAATAATTAAATTATAATAAATAATCAATAAGTGTCAGCTTGTTATAAGCTGTGACCCTATAAGATTATATGTTATTAACAAATATTATTCTATAATGATTTTTGAACATATAGGTCTTTCAAGAGTGTTCTATAATTGTAACGCCCGTAGATCCGAGCTACTCAATTTAGAGATAACAGGGGTCGAAAACGACTTTTTGACAAAAGATTATTTAGAATAAATAATCTTAACCAATTTGTAAAATACGTTTCAAGGGTTTCGTACATATAAATAACGTTGAAATCCGAGTTATAACGAATAAGTTATGGTCCGTCGAAGTTTTACGACAAAACCAGCACGACACCGGGAGATGTAAAGTCGTAAATAATGAATTTACGATGGACGACTTTTTAGCCTTAAAAATCTAAACAAAAGTTGTAGTATACGTTAAACCGAGAACATACAAAAAAGAACGCCCAAATCTGACTTCGTATGAGGAGTTATGAATTTTCTAAGATTTGGCTTAGCAGTGCACAACCCGAAACTCGAATTTTAGATCGAGCGGTTTTTGGCCTATGCGACCTAAATGAGAATTGAAGATCTCATTAATAGGAACTCAACGGTAAAAAGACGGACGAAAACAGAGTCCGTATGTAGAAGTTATGAATTTTACGCGGACATTTAACAGTATAATCTTCTTGTACTGTTAAATTTAAGATCGGTCGATAATTAGCCAACGGATTCCAAATGAAAGTTGTAGATCTTATTTTTACCTACACGTGGATATAAAGAACGTCAAAAATGGAGGTCGTATGAAAGTTACGGATTTTAGAAGTCGGAAGTGTGTTGTGCGAAAATAGGTGATGTGACACAATCTTGGTCATTGCTTTCTCCCCAAGTCTTGCCACTAAATAGTGACATGTGGCACCATGTTCAGCCATTTTCACCCTATAAATAGAACCTCTCCCACCCTCATTTTCTTCACACATTTCTCATTCTTTCTTCGCTTTACTCTCTCTTTCTAGAACCTCTTTATAGCCCCGAACCCCCCCCCCCCCCCCGAAAAGCCTAGGGAACCTCCCTAGCACGCAGCGGAAGCCCCGGAGTGCTCGACGTCTCCGAGAAGAAGAGCTTTTCGGCTCGGGAATGCTACTCTAAGCAAAGTCCGGTTTTCTATAAAACTCGCTGTAAGTGAGCTACGCCTATGCTATTTTTAATATAGCTTTTATTTAAATATAGTAACGTTATTAGGAACTTATAATAAGTACTTGGGCTACTATTATGGGTTATATAAGTATTGTTTAACGCTTATATAATAGTAATAATAGCTAGACTATTAATTAGTCTCGACGAATAATAGACTAAACTCTAGTGGTAATAATACTAGGTTTCGTCGAAGGAAATTATTTTTAAGAAGCGAAGCGCTGTCTGAGTTCGGAATCACCACCTTTTCAAGTGAGTGCATGGTCCCTTTCATCTTACACATAGATATGAAATATTATATAAATTACGTGCTATGTGCATATTATCTGTATACTTACTATCTATGCTGGATGAACGATTTTATACAAGTTTTATATGATTTAAATTGTATATGTATTTATATCTACATAATATGTTGGGTAAAACATGGGTAGATGAAATATGAGTTGGATGATGAGTTGAGAAGTGATATAGACCATGAGGTAAAGGTGAGAGGTGGACAATGTGAGAAGCCTTCTTCCCAAATGTTGGCCCCGTCATCTAGCAGAGTATGGATGACAACCACGAATTATTCTAGACAGTCTAGTGGAACACTAGCAGGCTCGCAGCCTGTAGGTGTTGTGAACGATGTGTTCACCGGTGTACTCTAAAAACCCATTGACATGTATTGCGAGTGGACTCTCTAAAACAATACTCTCAATAAATGAGATAACCCTAGCAGCTGTGCTCGAAGGACAATATTGGCAGCTGCGCCTCACATAGAATGTCACAATTTTGGCAGCTGCGCCTAAGTGATAGAACTTGCAGATGTGCTTGACAGCCGTGTCAATGACAACGATGGACTTTGTACCTATTCCTTAGGATAATCCTTAGGAATGAATGAATGAATGAGAAATAGTCGATTCTGAGGGTAGATCCTTAAGAGTAAAGAAGATAATGGGGATGGGTAATTGGGTTAACTGTTTGATGATTAAACATAATAATTATATTATTGTGGGTTGAAAACCCTATGTACTCACCAGGTTTCCTAGCCTGACCCACTCAGTTTATTTATATCACAGGTGTTGATATGAAGTCATATTACACCAAGAGATTAAGGAGATATAAATCACTAGTGATAATGAATAAAAGTTATGTTTATGCTTATGTTTTTGTATTGACGATGACATCCCAAATGTTTTAAAATGAATAAAAATACTTTTCATCGGAAATTCCCTGATAACGTATTTATCATGTTTCACTAGGAACAAATTCTGCACATTTTTATTAAAGAGACGTACTCTGATTTTTATAAAGCATAAACAAAATCGGTTTTTTCTGGCCGTGAAAATGGGGTTGTCACAATAATTCTTACTCATTAAGGTGAACAAAGTAGTTACTTTTTTGTTTTGTTTTTGGGTTGGAGAAACCGGGGTACCTCCAAGATGATTGCCCCGCCATATGTGTTACCACTAAATGAATTAATTCAATGGGTTGCTCCACCACTTTCATCCCCTCTCTATCTTTATCTCTTTCTCTTTATCTATCTATCTATCTATCTATCTATCTATATATATATATATATATATATATATATATATATATATATATTTCTCTCTCTCTCTCTATATATATATATATATATCCCTTATCCTCTCTTTCTTTCTTATACCATGGGCTTAAGAACTTGTATCCTATGTTTTTTTGTATGTTTTTTTATTGAGTGAGTTGGGAAAGATGTTATTTTCATGTGTTGTGTGTTAGGAAAGATTAAAGAAATAGAAGAGAAAAAAATGATGTGACAGTGGATTGAGTAAGTTAGGAGACTTCTACTCCTTCCACCCTTACTATGCTTTTATATGAAGCAATCTAGTATGTTTGCGATTTGACATTTAATATTTGCTTTATTAGAAACCATAATATCATCAGTATAAAACTAAACTAAGTAGCATACATATCTCTCAAATGATTGTATTAAGACGAAAAAGTAAAGTAAATGAATTCTAATGATGAGTACTAATGTACTATATCATAGGGAGATGTATCAATATAACCAATATGAGGAATGATAATTTTTTGATGATACAAACACTTGAATACATACTTCTATCATAAGATTTGAGGTAATTATTTCAATTTATATATAGAATTTTGACTCTTCATTAGTTGGAGTTTTAAATTAACTACCAAGATAATATAATGGTGATCATTTAGTATAAAACACTTTAAAATGAAGTTGGCCCAATTTGTTTCAAATTTGAATGAATTGTGGTTCATAAACAAAGTTGGAGTTTTAAATTCACCCAAAATTCATCCAACATACATACCTTTTAAGCCCTAGTTTGTATGTTGCTTGATTTTATAAGAGTTCTCATCCAAACGATAATGTTTGGTGCCCTAACTTTTTACCTTTAATTAGTTTAATTTTTTTATTACTTTTTTTTATAGACTTGGGTTTATATTTTTATTTTTTGGGTTCAGATTTGTTTGATAATCCATACAAAGTGTAAAACTGGATTGATTTATATGATGATTGGTATAAACTATAAAATTGGTCATGTTCAAATAGATATGTTAACTAATGATTTACCCAGAGTCAAACAATTTATCCTATCCAAAAATAAACAATATTATACATACAACACTATATTCATCGGTTCAGCCATTGTATCAATGACTAATGGAAAAAACAACCTCTTATCTTTTACATAAAACATCCTTTAGAAACTATATCACAAGTTAACATGCAAAAGAAAGAAGGCTTTTGTAGAATTAACACAATAAAAGAATAACAAAATGAAGCTACTTAGGCATAGAAATTTGACTAATTTCCACCTAAAACAACCGAAATCAACAAACGCCAAAACCCTAGGACTAAACCTTTACACAAGAAATCACATAAACATTCACACGTGATGCAAAACACCCTTCAAAACATTTAAACATGATGCAAAACACCCTTCAAAACATCCAACCCTTCAACCGATATTGTCCTCCGATTTCGTGATCTCGGTATTTCAATCTTTGGTGGAGGCTCTGATGAGAAACAGATAATGACAACCGTCAGGTTGTCACAACTGTTTCTCTTCAGAGCCTCATTAACAAGTTCTCTAGAACATTTCCCAGGATCATTATGAACCATAAGTTCTTTCCTTACAATTGTCACAGCATATTGGCTACTCATCACATCCCACAACCCATCACACCCAATTATCACAAACTCATCTTCTTCAGTTAGGGTTACCTCTTTCAACTCCGGTTCAGAACTTAACGGACAATCTGAACCTTTTGGTCCTTTCATGTGCCAATCTCCAAGTGCACGTGCCACTGATAGTTGACCATTGAGGTACCCATCGTATATCACACCTCCAAGTTTCTCTATCCTCATTTTCTCCGATGTACAGCTTGGTTTATGGTCAACTGAAAGCTCAATTGCTCTTCCTCGTTTTCCAAGAACAGCTCGACAATCACCAGCATTCGCAATTATCATATTTCTGTCAATATCGCAACATATATATAAATGGGTACAAAAAGTGTTATTTTATGTGAATGAATTGGAATATTTGGATTTTGAATGTTTTTCTTACCTTCCTAATATAAGAACAGTCAACGCAGTAGTTCCAGATGAGTTATCCAGAGAACTATGATCTGCTAATTCGTGATCGATTTTCGCAAAAGCATTCTTGACAGCTTTTTGTACCCCATTTGGGAAATTAGAGTCCTTGATTATAAACTCAAGAATATTTCTTTTTGTGAATGATGCAGCATCAACGCCGCCATGTCCATCAAACACCTGAAGTAAATTGATCAAAATCCATCTTGAACATTAATGTTCTCTAGGAATCAAGAAGTTAAAGAAGGTTTCATTAATTATTACCCCATAAAATGCTCCAGTTAAAAGGTGATCCGGTTTTGCATGTAAATGTTGTTGAAGATCATCAACACAGATAAACTCATCCTCCATATATGGTTTTGGACCAATCTCAGAACAACTTCCTGAGCGAAACACAGGTAAAAACACACAACTTACATTCTGTGGTGACAACGGCCCTTTTGGTGATTTCTATGAAAAGAGGAAATAAAAAATAATCAGAAAGTCTAAAAGATTGATCAAGATAGAAAAAATGTGATGAACAATGAACAATTATTTACTCACGAGATTAGAGGTGTCAACCAATAAAGCCTCGCTGAGACTATGTCGAACAGGTGGACCATTTCTTGGAGGCTTAGCAAACTTTGTTTCGCTTAAATGATCAAAATCCTCGGGATCTTCATCTTCTATCATAGCAGGCATACATTCTCTTGAATGTCGATTATCCAATGAGGTACAATGAGGCCAAACATCAGTCCCAGGACCCATTTCTCCCTTGCACTCAATCCATGATCGATCGTATGCATACAATAAGTCTTCTTCTCCTATTCAATCTGGACAATTGTTCATCAACAACCCATTTCGGTCTCTAAAGCATATCAATTTTCTTTCTTTTTTTAATCTCGAAGTAACTAACCCTTGATCATAAAGATAACACAGGCCCAAGAATCGAACTCATTAGATAATCCTAGACCATAGCCTTCCATTTCCCGGAATTCGTAAAGCGTCAAGCACAGCCACATGCCAAAGATCATAAAATTCTTAGCCAATATCAATCTTTCTATTTGAAGATCAAAGCAAATCAGATTTGTCAATCGAAATTATGAAAAAGCCGACAACGGGAAGATGCACTGTTGCGGAATTCAAGAAGAAAATGGAGAAATAAAGTGGAGAGAGGTGAATCGATTATGGAAAATAAGTAGCAGAAAACGAAGGATCTTTAAGAGTGCTTTTGCGTTTATGTGCGTAAAGTACCAAGATTGGATCCCTTTTTCATTCAAGGGAGGTCGGATTTATAGGAAAGGGAAAGGGAAATCTGACGCGTGGATTGAATGTATTTATGTAACCAACCAACATGAAGAACTTTTTTCCCCTCAAAATAGGCCCCATTACCAAAATTGGGGAAATGTATTCGAGGCAGACGAGAGCTCCAGACTTTCGTAAATTGGAAATGTTTAAAGGCAAGAGAAAAATGTAGATGAGGTGTTGATCTTGTTTTTAGTCTAGCAATATGTTTATTTCTCTTTTGTATGGATCACTAAAGAAGTTATCTATTTTGTATTTTTTTTCTCCAACAACATCAAAGAATCATATAATTATTTGAGTATGTTTGTTAAACATGTTATGATTGATTTTTTTGATCTAGTTTATTTCTAACCGAATATAAACTTCTTACGGATTAAAAAAATTAGAAACTATCTTCTTGCTCTTGTTTCCGTTGATATGATCATTAAAGAGAAAATGACACATATAACCCACAAACTTTCTAAGGTTGACCATTTTAGTCACTTACGTTTTTTCGTAGCTTCATGAGGGAACTAAGTTGTGGACAACGTATCATTTTAGTCCATTTACTTGTTTTAGTCGGTTTGGATGACAGACAACAACTGTTCACTACCATCTTCCTCTCTTTATCTCTTATGTAGTCAACAAAAAACACTCAACATTTTCTTCCTTTTCTCTGGTTCGAAAAGAGATCTCACACACTGGAAAAATATTTCCTTCTTTCTTCTTCTATTTTTCTCAAAAACAAAACGATGCCTTATGTTTTCAGTTATGTGAACGAAAGACAATAGAATGGGTGGTGGTTGCCTGGTGATGCCCGATTGTGAGAAAACGAATGTCGAGGTGGTGGTTTCGGTTTGTGAGAAACACAAATGCAACAAGTGGCTTTATTGGTGGTGGTAGCTTTGGGTTAAACTGGAGGTGGTAGTGGTTACCGGTGTTGGTTTGGCAGAGGTAGAACTCACGGTGATGTTTGTATCTGGTCATAACGGGTGGTATAAGATGGTCGTTTCCTGTTTGGAGGTTTGGCTATGTTGTTGGTGGTGGTTTTTCACGAAGGTGATGAAAGATGTTCTCGGGGTTCACATGTAGTGGTTTAAGGGAGCCATAAAGGTGGTGGTTGGGTGAAACGATGTAGCTGAGATATTCGGTTGTTGTGTTCGTTGAGGTGAGTGGAACCAGAGGTGGTAGGATTCGGCTATGGTGGTTTACGAGGGTGAGATAAGGAGGGTTGCGGCGAGGTGAAGATTCGTCGATGGTGTTGGCAGTATTGGTGGTTGAAGCGGTGTTTATTGTTTTCGGTTTAAATGGGTTTCGATGAGGATGGTATACGGAGCAGGTGGGTCGAGTTGGTTGTCAGTTGTGGGGTTCGGTTGATCTGAGGTGGTAGTAGTGTTGGTTAATGGGTGGAGTTCGACTGAAGTTCTTGGGCTTAGCAGGGGTGGTGTAAGGATGGTTTAATGGTGGTTTAAGAGGGAGTTTGTGAGCTTGGATGTTGGAGGGATAAAGCGGTCCTATGTTTCAAGAGGTTATACCTAGACAACAAAAATATTGATGCATAAGCAAAATTCATAGTCAATATGGGAGAATTGGTCAACAAATGTCAATGTAATCTGGTGACCCCTTCACTTTAGCCAAAATGATGTAATCCCACGATAAAAATTACTTTGTTTCCTCATAAAACCACGAAAATAATTTAAGTACTAAATGAATCAACCCTAAAAAATTCATAGGACATTTATATTATTTTCCCGATCATTAATCTCTTTTTAATCACCAACTCTCAACCTATATGTAGACTATATGTTGATAGTGGAAGTGCGACTGATGTCATGCTCAAGCATTGTTTATATCAAATGCCGGAGCACATGAAGAAATGAATCGGACCAATATAGGAATACAATATTCAATGGTGCCTAAGATAATGGGTCGTGTACCGAGACTATACATAACAATACCTAAACAAACATCTAAATTAGGAACATCTTCAATGAAAACTTTATCCAGGGATCAAATTTTAATAATCGATTTCAAAGTGTATTTTTTTTTGTTTCTATTTTTAACTATTAGAGTGACATGTTTTTTTCGGTCAATAATATTAACATCTTATATTCCATTAAATGATTTTTTTTTTAGTTTTAAGTTTAACACATTTAACCATTTTTATTTAACAATGTTTCCATGTTTACTTCTTTATTTTGTTTAACTTTAAAGCTTTATAATGTTTATCTGATTATTTTTACCATTTTAATCTTCATTATTACATATTAAATTCATATTGATCATTTGTTATTTTTATCGTTTTTTATAATTATAAACATAATAATTTTATCATTTGGATGTTAAATAAAAGACTTGTAATATTTATTATTTTAAGTTTTACTACCTTGTAGCATTTTATGTTGATAAAACGAGACATACTTGGTGATATCGTATGTCAAGGTACTTTTTAATTTTTTAATCTTACATATGCCAATAAAACTAAAGTATGAAAACAAAATAGTGGCGAAGATAGGAGTTCGCACTTTAACTTTCCGTGAGTTCTGGGCATGTGGGGCTTAGAGTTCTTCGGGAAGAAGGACTCGATTGCGAGCAGACGTTGGTTAGCGGATGTCACGAATGCCTTTCGTACTAGTTGTTGCTCCAAGGGGACAAAGGTCAGACCTGCATCCTGTCTTTTAAAAGACAGAGCTCGAGACTGGTGGGGGGGGGGGGGGGGGGAGGTTGGACATGCTTTGGGAGGCGAGGCGGTTGAGTCGATGACTTAGGATGATTTTGTGACGAGATTTTGGGCTGAGTTTGCACTAGTGATTGAGGTCCAACAGTTGGTGAGGGAGTTTCAGAACCTTCACTAGACTACTGAGATGGTGGTGGAGATCACTGCTATGTTTCGAGAGAGGGCGTTACTGATTCCGCAGTATATGGTGGACAAGGAGATGAAGAGGGCTAGATACCACGAGATGTTGGGAGCGATATTAGACAGTTTGTGAGCAGATCCAATTGTAAGACATTGGATGATATGGTGACGCAAGCTAGGGAAAGGGAGATTGATCTGGAGATGGAGAAGAATAGGAATCCATACCAGGTTCAGAGTTTTGAGGGTTCGGGCAAGAGGCCCACGGTTTTCAACTCGAGGTCGAGGGGACACTAGGGTCGGGGCCACTGCGGTATCCTACACATGATGTGGAGCTGGGGGCGGTGGTTTTCACCCTCAACATTTGACGACATTACCTTTATAGGGTTTGTTGTACTATTTACACGGATCACAAGAGTCTGAGGTGTCTGATGGATCAACCGATTCTAAAAATGAGGCATTGTAGATGGTCGGATGAGGTGAAGGATTATGATTATGAGATCCTTTATCACCCGAGGAAGGCCAACGTAGTGGCCGATGCTCTCAACTGCAAGACGATTGCTACCCCAATCAGGGATTTGTGTTTGAGGATGATAATGGTTACCCCACTCTTAGAGTAGATTCGAAAGGATCAGGTTGAGGCTTTGAAGGAAGAGAACCGGAAGAGTGACCGCATAGTGGGTCAGGTGGCTTCCTTTGATTATGATAGTCAAGGCTTATTAACCCTTCATCGGAGGGTGTGGGTTCCATACCGGGGTGGTGCACGTCAAGTTTTGAAGGAGGAGGCACACAATTCAAGATTCTCTATTCATCCCAGATCAACAAGAATGTATAGAGATCTCCGACTTGATTACCAGTGGCCCTACATGAAGCGCGATGTGGCTTGGTATGTGGAGAGGTGATTGACTTGTAGGAAAGTCAAGGCCGAGCATCAGCGACCTCACGACAAGATGCAGCTGTTGGATATTCCCATATGGAAATGGGAAGGGATCACGATGGACTTCATTATGAAGTTGCCTTGAATGACGCGTGGAGTTGATTCGATATGGGTTATCGTGGATCGATTGACCAAGAGAGCATATTTTATCCCGATTCAATAGAATATCTCTGTGGAGAAGCTAGCAGACACCTACATCCCGGAGATTGTGGCACGACATGGGGTGCCAGTTTCAATGGTCTCCGATAGGGATGTTCGGTTCACTTCCAAGTTCTGGAAGAAGTTTCATGAGGAGTTGGGTTCCCGTCTACATTTCAGCACGATAGGGATGTGGCACGCCTACATCCCGGAGATTTTGAAACATTACCTTTTGATGATGTGTATGTAACTGTGATGGTTGTAGACAACTTAGAAAATAGTGTGTTGCAGATTGATGTGTCTAATGGTTTTGACAAAGCATGCTTGTGGCATTGTCGTCTTGGACATGTCAACAAGAAGCGCATTGTCCAACTCCAAAAGGATGGAGTGTTGGAATCATTTGACTTAAGGTCAATAATACATGCGAGTCTTGTTTTCTTGGAAAGATGACCTAATCACCTTTCACTGGTTCTTGTGAAAGAGGTAAAGGATTGTTGGATCTGATACACACGGATGTGTGTGGGCCCTTCAGATCCACCACAAAGGATGAAAATCGATTCTATGTGACTTTCATCGATGATTATAGTAAATATGGATATATTTACTTAATCAAGCATAAGTCAGAAACCTTTGAAAAGTTCAAAGAGTTCAAACATGAAGTCGAGAATCTATTTGGCAGGAAGATCAAGATGCTCAAATCTGATAGAGGTGGTGAGTATCTTAGTATCGAGTTCCACGACTACCTCAAGGAATGTGGAATTGTTTCACAATTGACACCTCCTAGGACACCACAACTTAATGATGTGGCTGAGAAGCGTGATCGAACCTTATTGAACATGGTTTGTTCCATGATGAGTTGAGCTTTACTTTTGACCTCAATCTAGGGGTATGCCTTAGAGACTGCTGCCCACATTCTTAATCTAGTCTCAACAAAGAAGGTTGCCAAAACACCTCACGAAATGTGGACAGGGAAGGTTCCTTCGTTGGCACATATCAAGGTTTGGGGTTGTGAAGCTTTCATTAGACGAGAGACTCACGACAAGCTTAAACCTCAAAGTGAGAGATGTATTTTCATCGGCTACCCACAAAATTCGTTTGGATACTTGTTCTACAGAGCAAGTGAAAATGTAGTCTTCGTAGCACGAAGAGGAGTCTTTCGTGAGAGAGAGAGAACTCATATGCAAAGAGGACAGTGGGAGTACTATTGATCTTGAAGAAATTCAAGAGTCAAGAGATGAAGAAACCTCGAACACTAGCGCTCAACCTGAGGAAGAAATTCATGTTGAACCGATTGACGAGTCATTACCTCTTAGACGTTCCAACAGAGTTTTATGTTTTCCATATTACTACGTTTATCAGTGATAATCCATTGATAAATTTGGATGAGCCTTCTAACTACAAGGAAGCCATGGCAGGCCCTGAGTCTGCCAAGTGGAAAGTGGCAATGGACAACACGATCAAGTCCATGTATGACAACCAAGTTTGACATTTGGTTGATAATGTACTAGGTCGTAAG
The DNA here is from genome assembly GCF_002870075.4 of Lactuca sativa. Taxonomy (NCBI): domain Eukaryota; kingdom Viridiplantae; phylum Streptophyta; class Magnoliopsida; order Asterales; family Asteraceae; genus Lactuca; species Lactuca sativa. The sequence goes on along the minus strand of NC_056624.2, from coordinate 162,888,759 downwards.
ACAATTGGGGTGCAAATGGATCTTCAAGAAGAAGACCGACATGGATGGAAAGGTACACACGTTCAAGGCACGACTGGTTGCGAAGGGCTTTACTCAAACCCAGGGGTTGACTATGATGAAACCTTCTCACCAGTGGCTAAGATTAAATCTGTTAGGGTAATGTTAGCCGTAGCTGCATTTCATGTAATGCCCGTAGATCCGAGCCAGTCAATTTAGAGATAATAGGGGTCAAAATAACTTTTTGACAAAATGCATATAAAGAATGCCAAAATCTGAGTTATAACGAAGAAGTTATGGCCCATCGAAGTTTACGGAAAAACCGGCACGACACCGGGAGACGTAAATAGTGAATTTTTGATAAATGAGTTTTTAGCCTTAGTGATCTAAACAAAATTTGTAGCATACGTTAAACCGAGAGCGTCCATAAAAAGAACGCCCAAATCTGACTTCGTATGAGGAATTTATGAATTTTCTAAGATTTGGCATAGTAGTGCACGACCCGAAACTCGATTTTAGTTCGAGCGGCTTTTGGCCTACGCGACCTAAATGAGAGTTAAAGATCTCATTAATAGGAACTCAACATAAAAAGACAGAAGAAAATGGAGTCCGTATGCAGAAATTATGAGTTTTACGCGAACATTTAACGGTATAATCTCCTCCTACTGTTAAATTTAAGATCAGTCAAGAATTAGCCGATGAAGTCAAAATGAAAGTTGTATATCTTATTTTTACCTAGCATGGATATAAAGAACGTCGAAAACAGAGCTCGTATCCGAAAGTTATGGATTTTTGAAAATTGGCTGATTTCCACCATGTGTGCGATGCCACATGTCAGCACCAGGCTGTGCCTGTGTGTCTCCAGCTGGCTCACGACGTGAGTGACCCTCCAGCCCCCTATAAATAAGAGGTTAAGCCCTCTTCATTCCTCACACCTCCCATCATTTCCCTCTCTCTAGCCCCGAAACTCCCCGAAAAGCCTAGGGAACCTCCCTAGCACGAGGAGGAAGCCCGAGAGCGCTCGACGACTCCGACAAGAAGAGCCTTTTGGCTCAGGAATGCTGCTCCAGCGGAGCCCGATTTTGAGAAAAACCCACTGTAAGTGAGCTACGCCTAACCTATCTTTAGTATAGCTTATGTTTCAATATAGTAATGTTATTAAGACCTTATAATAAGTATTTGGACTATTATTATGAGTTATATAAGTGTCGTTATAATGTATTTTTAACTACTCGCAGTACAAAGAATCTGGTTTGGAGGGTCGCTTGGGTTGCTGGATTCATAAGTGCTATATGCCAAAATGATCCTGCCCTCCGGTGTTCCATGTCTGGCCCCTGTCTGTACATAGTAGGTGAAGAGTATTGTTTAACGCGTATATAATAGTAATAATAGCAAGACTATTAATTAGCCTCGGTGAATATTAGACTAAACTCTAGTGGTAATGATACTAGGTTTTCTCAAAGAAAAATTGTGTTAAGAGTAACGGAGTGCTGTTCGAGTGCCGAGTCACCACCTTTTCAAGTGAGTGCATAGTTACTTTCATCTTACGCATAGATATGAAGTATTTTATATAAACTACGTGCTATGTGTGCATATTATCTGTATACTTGCTATCTATGTTGGATGAATGATTTTATACAAGTTTTAAATGATTTAAACTGTATATGTATTTTATATCTACGAATATGTTAGGTAAAACATGGGTAGATTAAAGATGAGAGATGAAGGATGATATGAGTGAACACAGGCAGCTATAGACTTAATGCCTAATAAATAACATTGGCAGCTATGGACTTAGTGCCAATTGAATAAACGCTGGTAGCTAGGGACTTAGTACCTGTTAGATAAACATTGTGTAACATCCAAAATTTCAAAATAATTAAAACTTTTCAAAATCATCCATTTTATTAACATTGTTACAAAAAGGTTTTCAATACATTATTTAACAGAGTAATTTCCCAGGTTCATATCATAAAACACCAACGCGAGGAACGGTACGATCATGCCTTTGCCTTGCCACAGACTCCTGAGAACCTGAAACATAAAACCACGACTGTAAGCCCGAAAGCTTAGTGAGATACGCCCAGAATACCAACCACATATACGCCTTTCCAGGCCCTGACCTTCCGGTCCATGTGTCTCAGGGGACTTCCGTCCCTGCTGGGTAAACCTTCCGGTCCTACCCACGCCGACCTTCCGGTCCATCACACAACATAATCGCCTTCCGGCCCATAACATATTGCCTTCCGGCCCATAACATATTGCCTTCCGGCCCATAAGCATAGAATGCACATATAACATATCAAGCAATCATATAGCAGTTCATAGACAACAATCGATCAACAGATCACATATCATAGCATTACTCTAACAGGATACCGGTCTAGCCGGTCACTATCATAACATTACCCTATGAACCAGTCAACATACTAAATGCATACATACGCCTTTCCAGGCCATGACCTTCCGGTCCACATAGTAATGCCTTCCGGCCTGTAACATATAATGACAACTACCCGGATTTCCATCCGATAAAAGGGTCGGCCTTTGCACCATAAACCCTAGCGATATAGTGAGGATAACTCACCTCGAAACTGCCGACTGAACAGATAGCTCAAGCTGCTCCGATCACTGATACGATCTCCACCTCTGGACAGCCTCCAATGTACTGAACTCAAACAATAAACAACAATTACCAAAATACCCCTGGAACCACTGGTCAATCCTTGGTCAAAGACAAGGTCAAAGTCAACCCCTGACTGACCCTACTCGCCGAGTCCCATACTCAAAACTTTGCTTAACCCGCGACCTAACTCGCCGAGTCACCCCCAAGACTCGCCGAGTTCAACGACTCTGAGTCCACTCGCTCTTGACTCACCGATTTCTTAAAATTCCCTTTCTACACGTCGAGTATCCCCTTTTTACTCGACGAGTTCCTCCTGGAAGAATCGTGGGGCCACCCCGACTCAACTCGCCGAGTCTGAAGAACAACTCGACGAGTCCCAGTTAATCTTCAAGCTACTCGCCGAGTCTGTTCATCGGACTCGGCGAGTCCATGCCATGCAGCCGCTCAAACTGCATCCTGGGACAATTATGGTTCCGAAATACACAAGCATGGGACCTTCTGGACCTCTAAAGGTCCTAATACAGGGTTATATCCGTTTGATTAACAAAGTAATAATCCATCTAATCACCAAATGGGTTCCATAAACCCTAGATCCATGCACACATCAATATAACAGAAATGATCCGAATTATTACCTGAATAACACACTCTCTGTGTCCCCAAACCTCAGAACTTGAATCCCTTGCAGTTCCTTTAGCCAAAACTCTTCCCTCCTTGCACCACAATTTCTTCAAGTCACCAATGGCCTTCAATCTTGCTCTAGATGCCCACAGCCGCTTAGGGTTCTTCTCAATCGACTAAAAGACGATCAATGACGGCATATAATGCGTTATATACGACCCAAACCTGAACGGTTAGGGTTTTCGCTAAACAGCGTAGACTCGCCGAGTCAATATCGGACTCGTCGAGTCCAGTCGCGAACCCGCGACCAGGTCTGCGATCCTACTCGGCGAGTCTAGGCTCCAACTCGCCGAGTCCCCTCTTAAAACACCCCCAAAATCATAATTATATCAATATTTGAAATTCCGGGCTGTTACACATTGGTAGCCATGGACTTAGTACCTGTTAGATGAACGTTGGTAGCTATGGATTTAGTACCTATTAGATGAACACTGGTAGCTATGGATTTAGTACCCGATGAATGAACTTTAGCAGCCATGGAATTAGTGCTTTACGAAAAAATATTGGCAGCTATGGAATTAGTGCCTATCATATAAACCCTGGAAGCAATGGGCTTAGAAATGAATGAATGCAGGATAGATGATTCTTAGGGTAGATCCATAAGAGTAAGGAAGATAATGGGGATGGGTAGTTGGGTTGATTGTTGATTTTTAAACATAATAATTATATTATTGTGGGTTGAAAACCCTATGTACTCACCAGGTTTCCCAACCTGACCCACTCAAGCTTATTTGTATCACAGGTGTCGATACAAAGCTACTTTACACTGAGAGATCTAAAAGAGATGTAGATCACTAGTGTAAATGAATGTAAGTTCTGTTTATGCTTATGTTTCTGTATTAACGATGACATCCCAGGGTTTTAAAAGGAATTAAAATACATTTCTTCGGAAATGCTTTGATAACACATTTATCATGTTTTTCTGGGAACAAATTCCGCAACATTTTTATTAAAAGAAGTACTCTGATTTTCTATAAAACATAAACAAAATCGGTCTTTTCTGGCCATAAAAAAAGGGATGTCACATTTCATGATTATGAAATTTGGCAGATGGATGTCAAAACTACTTTCCTTAATGTAAAGTTGGCTAAAGATGTTTACATGAATCAGCCAGAGGGTTTTGTGGAGGCTAAGTACCCTAATAGAGTGTGTAAGCTTGAGAAATCAATCTATGGATTGAAACAAGCTTCTCGCAGATGAAATCTTTGCTTTGACGAGAAGGTTAAAGAGTTTGGATTCTCTAGAAGTGAAGATGAATATTGTGTATATGTCAAAGCTAGTGGGAGTATAGTCACCTTCCTAGTATTGTATGTTGATGACATACTACTTAAAGGAAACGATGTTCCAACTTTGAAGGAGGTTAAGTCATGGCTTGGAAAGTGTTTTGCTATGAACGATCTAAGAGAGGCTGCTTATACTCTGGGAATAAGGATTTTGAGAAATAGGAGTAGAAGACCAAGTGGACTTAGTCATAACATGTATTTGGATAAAGTGCTAAAGCGTTTTAGCATGGAGAACTCCAAGAAAGGAGAGTTACCTATCCACAGTAATACAAAATTGAGTAAGACTCAGAGTCCGAGTACCGATGTAGATATAGATGAAATGACTCAAGTTCCATATGCTTCTGTCATTGGATTAATCATGTATGCTATGACATGTGCTCGCCCTGACGTCGCTTTTACTTTGAGCATGGTTAGTTGATATCAGGGAAATCCAAGAAAAGCTCATTGGATAGCGGTTAAGAACATTCTTAAGTATCTGCGAAGGACTAAGAACTGGGTCCTTGTGCTTGGCGGTAGTGATGACTTATGAATTACTGGGTATAGTGACGCCATCTTTCAGACATACAGAGACAACTTTCTTTCTCAATCTGGCTTGGTGTTTACCCGTAATGGAGGAATTGTGACTTTAAAAGTTCCAAGAAAGATACTGTGGCTGATTCTATATGTGAACCAGAGTATATAGCTGTGAGCGATGCATCAAAGGAGGCTATTGTTAGATTAGGTGTCTAAGCCCATAACTATTATTAGTATGTACTTGACCCGAGAGTAGCATGATCCATTTGGGTTGCATGGAATTGAACACAAATTGGATAGGCTTTTGTGAGAAGAGGATATTTATGATTTATTAATATATTATAAGTCCTAATATATTAATATGAAATCATATCATTTAATTAGTATTGAACAAGAATTAGTTTGGAATTAATTGTGATCAAAAGAGACTAATTAAATAAACGAGGATTGATTTGGTAAATCATTCATTCTTATAAAGTGGGCTTATGATCCGTGGTTCTTCATGTTGGGCTAAACCCATGCGGTGAACCATGGATACTCTATAGAGGTTAAAACCCATAGATCATGAGGAATGTGGAAAGTCATGAGTTACATGGTGTAACCCTAATGTGCACACTATATAAGAAGCCTCATAGTTCATGAAATGGCACCTTTTTAAGGAACAAGAAGTGAAGGCTAGCCGATTTGTAAGTTAAGTGTTCTTTTCTCAAGTTATTCCAATTGTTGGTGGTGTTGTGTGATTCCATTTGAGGTGCGACACTTGGGGCACTAAGTTCTTAAAGGTCCAAGGCTTCCAACTACAACAAAAGGTATGTTTTCTAACTTGTATTTCATGTTGTTTATACTCCTTTGTATGCTAATTAGGGTAATACCTTGGATAGATCAAGTTTGCATGTATAATAGAGAAAACATAGATCCAAGGTATTTAGGGTTGCATGGACACCTTAAGAGTGTTAGAATGCTCAAAACCCAATAGTGGTATCAGAGCCTAGGGTCGTTTTCAATTATACTTGATGCTACTTGCTTGAAAATGCTTTAAAAATCAATTTTATGTTGTTCTGGACAGTGGACTCACCGAGTCCACTGGGGGACTTGCCGAGTCCAAGCACAAATTCATCCAACTCGCCGATTTGGTTCATACACTCGACGAGTTGGTGCCCCAGAATGTAGTTCTTCGAGTTTTTTGGCTGGAATTGGACTATGATCATTACCCTAATCTATTGTTGAACTTATAAACCTATTTTTGATGTGGTAATAATCATGCTAATCCAATTTAAAATATAATTGTCAAAGTTTCATGTTTTGTATTAGTTTATATGGTTAGGCTAATTACATGAAATTTGTTTGATATGAATTATCTTGTTCTTATGAGTTTAATTTAGATCATAGGCAAATTGTTTGATTTTCTTGTTAGAATTTTTGATCTAAATGATTTTGATGAATTCCATAACTTTTCCTCAAGTTATGGAAAATGAAAAGTTTTCTTTTAAAGAAATCATTAAAGTCATAGATTATGAACTTGAGGAGTCTTTTTCTCATAAATGTTTTTTTATGAACTCCATAACGTGTCCTCAAGTTATGAAATGTCAAGAGTCTTTTCATAAAATCTTTATTAAACTCATAAGTTATGGATTCCAAAAAGTTTATGAATAGTTCAAAACTTGCCCTCAAGTTTTGGAATTTGTAAATGTGAAAGTCTAACTTTTGAAACAATTAGTTCCAAACCCTAGAATTTTAAAAGTTTAAATTTCTACCCTTATACTATTATAATATTATAGGTTTAATATATATATATATATATATATATATATATATATATATATATATATATATATATATATATATATATAAGAACAAAGTCAGTCTTACTGTTAGTAGGCCTTATTCACGAAGCCGATCTATAAGAGGGGTATAAGGTTAGTGCTTATAAAATGGCAGTTTAATGGGTGTCCACTCTCACCCACCGCTACCTTGACTGGTGGAGGGTCGTTAGCCGAACCGGCAGGATAGGACTCTAATTTTCCCTTCATTAAAAGTATAATGATAAATATTAAGTAACTAAACACTTACAAATTCCCAATCTTAGTTACTTAGGAAAATGTGAATATGGTACTAACCCATGAAATTGCACTTTGCACCTTGTTAAGCCGTTAGTGGAGCGTGTGTGGTTAACTTGCACACTAATCTGGACTGACAGTGCATGACAAAGGGTAGCTTGATGTTAATCATAGATCAATGGAGCGTGTGTTGTTAATCGTCATATTGATTAGGTGGTTGTAATATTGGGTGTACCAAGCTAATTTGTATGGTTATTCACATCTTGTTTGTGATCATCGGCATCCCAGTCAAAAATTTGAAGGGCACAATCGAGATTTAAACATGCCATTGAATTGTTCAATGAATCTCAAAGGATCTAGGAGTTTCAATTCACTTAAAACCTAAAACTCTTTTTTGTTTTTTATGGTGGAAATTGGTAAATCGTCATTTACCTACCTTCAAATATTTTGCGGTTTGGATTACGACATCCCTCTTCCAAATTGTAAAATATTGTGTTAGGTCCTAGCCTTAATATTTAATTTGGGTGTTATATTAAGGACTTAAATCAACTAACTTGAATTTCTTCCATTGTAGATGTCTAGTTCAGACAACTATGGTCTTCCCAAATCCTTTAGAACAAGCTTTCCTCTTGAAGATGATGTCCTGCGGTTGGATTGTGGAAGTCATACTTCACTTCCTCCACCTCCTCCAATAATTCTCCTTAACCCACAAGTTCAAAGACTTGAAAAATTCAAGGTCACTCAAGCCCTACTTGCAATGAAACATCAAGATGCAAGGCCTGCGTGTACTCACGTCTTAGAGATGAAGTGACATATTGACAGGCTGAGAGTATTGGGTGTCGAAGTCTCGAGGAAGTTGGCTATTGACTGGGTTCTGTAGTCACTTCCTGAGTCATATGGTGAGTTCATTAAGGACTACTATGTGACAGACCATAACATGATCCTTATTGATCTGACCTATTTGCTTGTTGCTACTGAATCAACAATGATTTGGCGCACTGGAAAAGCAAATTTGATTGGAAGATCTAGTCCCCAAATTTCCATGGACATTGACAATGGAAACATTGGAAGTCCAGAAAAGATTTCTCTTTCCAAGGGAAAGAGAAAGGATAAGTCTGGGATTGTCCCGTGTACCATTCCCAAAGAATCTATATGTTTCTATTGCTAAGAAAAGGGGCATTGGTTGCGAAGCTGTCCTGACTACCTGAAAGATCTGAGAAATGGTAGAATCAAAAAGTTTGACTCTACTTCAGGTAAGTCTACTATCTAACTCTATTAAGTTCCTAATTGTTGATTCTTAACACATGATGTGACTAGGTTGCATTTTGATGTTTTTCGGGATCATGCAAAAAGAAGGAAGCTTAAAAGAATAGTATGTTGAATCTGGTTGCGAAGATGGATTTCAATCGCATGGTTCGGTGATCGGATTTTTGAGCTGCTGCTTAGGAGTTATGACAGATTGCTAGGAAATATGTAATAACATAGTTTTCATTTGTAATTGCATTGTAAGGAAAAATTTTCCGCATTTTATAAATAAATAAAAATTTGTTTTTATTTTATTATGTATCCTTGCAATGGCATTTGTGAAAATTGATGTTTGCATGTTTCTATGTTAGCAATATGAATTTGATTCTTTCGTTTGTGGTAGTGTCGAGTATTTGTCAAATAAGGAAAGATTCTCATCACCCAAGTTTCAATTAGATAGAAACTTGGAATCATGCAAGTTGTATTGTATGATGAATGAGAATTTTCATCTTTGGTAAGTTAAGACTAATTCATTGTTCACATGTAAATGTGAGTCAAGTGAAGGACTAAGGGATCGGGTACACTGGGTGTGCATTGGTCAAGATCCACCACAAAGATCGATAAGACCATTCGTCATGATTTACTAATGTTTAGTAAACATGGTTATGCTTACAAGTTTAAGTATAATTCTGGAACATTGTAAAAGTTTCAACGTATGGCGGGACGAATAAGAAGAACCAAATTAGGCAGAAAGATAAAAGTTTCTCCAATATGAAAAGATGGGAGAGTACTTTAGTATCATGTTTTATGATCATCTTAATGATTATGGAAAAACCATATCACAATTGATCCTCTAAAGACATCTTAGTGCATTTGTATGGCTAAGAAGAGGAATCATGAATTGTTGAAATAGTTTAAATCAAGAAGATAAGTCATACTTCATTCCCAAAACAACTCTTAGAGTAATACTCCAAGATTATATCCTTGAGTGATATGTCTTAAGAAAGGTTTAAAACACTTATCAAATGTAGAGTAAAAGTTTTATACTCTTGTACATTTGAAATTGGTAAGGTGTGATGTTTTGGATAAAACAAAGACCAACTAAGGCCAATTGTGTAAGGTGTTTGTCTTGATTAGAATCCGCACTAACTCTTGAATATTGGTTTGTCAAGTAATGTTCCTTGACAAAGTGAATCATATATGTCAAGAGGTCAGTGGGAGTCTTAAAGATCTTGACAAGTTTCAATAACTGATCAAGAATAAACCTATTGTTAAACACTAGCACACGACTTGAGGTTTGTGACCTATCGTGTTGACATATTCTTGTTTTTGTGCCCATTCTAGTTAAAGTTGACTATGCATGTGAGTTCTATGAGTTCTCGGTTGTTTGCATAACTAGTTGGAAACAATGGTTGGCCCTTGTGCTGCCAGGTGGCAAGAAGTTAAGATTGAACAAGTTCAGTCCATATGAGTTTGGTTTTATCACTAACCTTGTCTTGTGATTATGGTTCTGAAAAATTCACATGGATAGGAACACATACACCATAAACTCTAAGTATCATGTGGTTTCTCTCAGAATCATGAAAATGATGGTGAGGAAACGCTTTCACTAAGTGGATTTTAAGGAGATAGCAATTGTGATATTTGCATTCTCAAATTTGATTATGATTATGGCATCCCTTTTCATAATTCGAATTGTGAGGAATGGCAAGAGTTTAAACGTTTGAGATTTATTGCTGTAAGTCCTTAAAATTGTTTAGACACACATGTGAGCTGTCTAAGGAAAGGTGTATGAGTTTGAGAAGTCGAGATAAAGTCTTATCGAAGCATCTCGTATCAGAAATATGAACTTTGGTAATGAAAGTCAATAATTATTGGTTTCTAGAAGTCCAGCTGATTTCTGAATACATGTCAAAGCTAGTGGGAGCATAAGTGTTATGCTAATAATAATCTTTATGCTAGTGGGAGCATAATTATTATGGTAAGTGTTGCAAGTTATCAATGTTAATTATAGAAAACAAAGGTTTCAATTCGCAAAGTTGCAGGGTTTAAAAAGGTGTTTTGCTATAATTAAGGGAGAGGAATTTATACTTCATTTCAATTCTAAAATGTTAGATTGAGATTTTAATCAAATTTAGTCAAATATATATGAATGTTATGTTGGAATGGTTCAACATAAGGAAATTCTATATATGGAAGTGTTAATTGTGTTCTCAAATTTGATTATGATTACGACATCACTCTTCATAATCAAAATTATGAGAACATAGCAAATAGAAATATTATAGAAAAAGACTGATTAAGTATCATGTCTTTATGTAGACATTATGAATTGTGTCACATATGCTTCGGGTATAGGATCGATTGCATATGAGATAATATTCTCATGTTCTAATTTTTCCAACTTCCTAGGGCATTAAGAGGGAAAAAGGACTAAAACCGGTCATGACTAAAGTGGTTGAGCAACTGTTAAGGACAATCTAAGGTTCACCAAGGATTTGTCGCTTAAGGACAGTTGGAAGTATAGCAATGGATGGACCATAGTGACATTATTATGAATAGACATGAGTAAATTAATAACAAGTTGTCATATGGCAAATAGGAATGTTTCCATATTGGGAGTTGAAGAATAGATGAGAAATTTAGAAACTCTAATGCAAGAAGGATGTTCAAAGGAATGTCTTTGAATTTGAGACTTCATTTCCATGGAATTGTCTTGTAAGAATCTCCAAAGGAATATTTTGTAATATCTTTGGTCAAGTCTCTATGACTTTTGGCACCTAGACATTACAAAAGAATCATTTCATGATAGTTTATAATTTAACACTTTCTAGTAGTGACAAGAATTTGGATTCTTACTCTTGCAATAAGGATTTGAAAATTTGAAATGAGCATCATTGAAATGTTTTTCAATTGATCTATTTCACAAAGTAAGAACCATAGACAAACATAGTGTGCATGCTTGGTGCATGGCATAAATATTGTTTATACAAACAAGTGTACATGCTTGGAGCATGGGACAACTATTGTTTTAATTCAAGTATTAAGTTGATTATTCAAAACATTATACAATGAATAATGAGTAATAAATATGACTCAAAAGTTTTTGGGCCATATAGGATTAGTATTATTCTTGTGTTTCACTATGCATGTTTTTACTTCCCGAATAACTAGGTTATTCAAACCATCCACAAGCGATCATACTTTGGAAGTCGGTATTGAGGCAAGATTGTCATGAATGGGTTTGTATTTTGTCTAGTAGAAGGTGGTTGCAGTGTTTATGAGTACTCCTGGAATAAGATTCGAGTATTGGAGTCAACCCACACTCATTTGAATCACTTCATGGATTTTATCACGAGTGATCATGAGACGATAACATCTTATATTCTTGAAACCAAGACGTGTGAGTTGTAGTTGCAAGTCGGTTGCACATTGACATATGTAAATGCACCAGTAACTTGGTGTTATAAAACATATCGTTGTGTGTAATTCGATGAGTAAGTACAAGCAAGCATTTGGGTTGAAGTTTATCCGTTCCTTTTACCCCATGTGGATAAAAGCGATGTATGTGGGTCCCTCGATGATTTAGTGATGACACTAGGCCTGGACTGATTTGATTTGTTCAATTAGTCAGATGTCATAAATCGGAAATTGGGAAACAACAGATGGACAAAGAGAATGATTATAATCCATGTATCAGTCCATATGATATCAAGAATGGAGGAATATATGATCTCTTATCTAATGGACGCGTCATTGACTAGCTCAGAGTTCGACAGCGGCTTTTAAGAGCTATGATTGCTAGTCGGGTAGGAGTAATGCTTACAATAATAATAGTTATTAGAATTATCCAAGTGGGAGACTGTTGGATTAGGTGTCTAAGCCCATAACTATTGTTGGTATGCACTTGAACCGAGAGTAGCATGGTCTATTTGGGTTACATGACATCGGAACAATTTGGATAGACTTTTGTGAGAAAAGGATATTTATGATTTATTAATATATTATAAGTTCTAATATATTAATATGAAATCATATTATTTAATTATTATTGATCAAGAATTAGTTTGGAATTATATTTGTGATCAAAAGAGACTAATTAAATAAATGGGGATTGATTTGGTAAATCATTCATTCTTATAAAGTGGGCTTATGATCCATGGTTCTTCATGTTGGGATGAACCCATGTGGTGACCCATGGATACTCATTAAAATCCATGGATCATGAGGAATGTGGAAAGTCATGAGTTACATGGTGTAACCCTAATGTGCACACTATATAAGAAGCCTCATAGTTCATGAAATGGCACCTTTTTAAAAGGGACAAGAAGTGAGGGCTAGCCGATGTGTGAGTTAAGTGTTCTTTTTTCAAGTTATTCCAATTGTTGGTGGTGTTGTGTGATTCCATTTGAGGTGCAACACTTGGGGCACTAAGTTCTTAAAGGTCCAAGGCTTCCAACTACAACAAAAGGTATGTCTTGTAACTTGTATTTCATGTTGTTTATACTCCTTTGTATGCTAGTTAGGGTAATACCTTGGATAGATCAAGTTTGCATGTATAATAGAGAAAACATAGATCGAAGGTATTTAGGGTTGCATGTACACCTTAGGAGTGTTAGATTACTCAAAACCCAACGGCTATATGGTTGAAGAACTTCATTGGAGACCTTGGAGTTGTGCCAGCCATTAAGGAGCCGATGGAGATTTTCTGCAATAATGAAGGAGTGGTTGCGTTAACCAAGGAACCAAGAGAACATGTAAGATCTAGGCATATCGATAGAAAAAAATCATTTTATCAGTCATCGAGTAGAAGAAGGATACCTTGTCGTAAAGAGGGTATCATCTGAAGAGAATCCAGCGGATCCCTTCACAAAGGGTCTTAGTAGGGTCAAGCACGTTCAGCATACGAGGTGCATTGGTCCGAAGGATGATATTAGTTTCAGTGATTAGATAGATATTTATAAAATTGTAACAAATAAATGTAATTGACATTTGATGATTAAATAAATGGAGATTTGTTTATAAATATTGTTTACTATCTTTTGTCAATTGTTTATCATTGTGTTTCACTTTTGCATGTTTTACTTCCCGGATAATTGGATTATTCAAATATCCACAGTCGATCATACTTTGGAAGTAAGTAGTGAATTTAGGCTGTCATGAACTGGGTTGTAGATTGTCTAAGTGTTTAGACATAGCAATGGTTTGCTACAACATTCATGAGTACTTTTGAAATGGGGATTTAAGTATTGGATGAAACCCACGCTAAGTGAATTACTTCATGGAATTTATCACGAGTAATTGTGAGACAATAATATCATATCATCTTTAAACGGAGATATGTGAGTTGTTTACAATTTGGTTGTGCATTGATTATATGTAAATACATCAGTAACTTGGTGTTACAAAACATATTAGTGTATATGATTTGATGAGAAAATAGTGCACGCATATAAGTCAAAGTTTATCTGTTCCTTTTGCCCTAAGGGGAAAAGCAATATCTTGGGCCCCTCGATTATTTGGTGTTGACTTGTATGTTGGGCCCGCTCAGGACTTAATTGATGTGTTCAATTGTAGTTCCTTGTCATTACAAATTAGAAATTGGGAAACAAACTGTTAGACAATGAGAATGATGTTGTACCATGTCATTTTTCCACGTGATATTTTTCAAAACAGAGGATTATATGACCCCTTATCTTAGGACATATTACTGACTAGGTCAGAGTTCAACAACGGATTTGAGAGCTACAATTTGCTAGTCAATTTTTTGACGTTATACTTTCAATTATAGTTATTAGACTTATCAAAGTGGGAGACTGTTGGATTAGGTGTCCAAGCCCTTAACTATAATTGGTATATACTTGAATTGATAGCAGCATAGTCCTTTTGGGTTGCCTTCACACTAACAACTAGACATGATGATTTATTGAGGAAGAGGTTGAATTTATTATTTGGAATAATAAATTTGTATATAAAATGATTTATTAATATGTTATGAAAATAATATATTAATTAGAAATCATGTTGTTTAATTACTATTTAATCAAAAATTAATTTGGAATTAATTTTGGGATTAAATGAACTAATTAAAAGTTTGGGGGCTGTTTTGCAATTAATTAATAGTTGTGGTTTGGGCTCTTGGATCACCCTAAGAAGGATTGGCCAAAAATCTTAGGGAGGCCCTAAGGAATTTCGTCGATGGCCTAAGGAAGGGAATTCCATGGGCTGCTTAGGCCCTAAGCTAGAAATTAGGGTTTCTACCATAAAACCCTAGCTTTGGGACTAAGCAACCTTGACTATAAAAGGAGCATCACCCCTTTAGTTTTTGGCTATCCTAAGAAACCCTATAAGAGCTGAAACTTTGAGCAACTATATCCTCTCTCCTCTCTCCCATAATCATCCTCTTGCTTTGGTGTGTTTGTGAGCCATTAGAGGTGTTATATTTGTGGCACGTGTTCTCAAAGTCAAGATCTTGAAGAAAATCATTGTTATTACTACATAACAATAAATGTATGTATCTAAACCCTATTTTTATGTTAATTTCGATAATCATACATGCCTCTTAGGTTTTCTAGTTATTTGTGTTCAATGCTTGTATGTCTAATAGAGAAAATATAGATCCAACAATCAGGGTTGCATGCACACATAGGAATGTTTCCTATGTATAAAAACCATCAGCTATCTACCCTCAACCAGATCCTGTGAATCCTCATGACTTCCCTTGATTCGAGTATGGATCCTATGCTTCCAGTAGTACAAACCCAATACTACCTTCCACACCTATCCATACTTTCCTTAAGAGTCAATCTTGAGTTCTGTAAGTCACCTACTCATAATAATACTCCCAATACCCACTAAATAGCATAACAACCACACTAAATCACTTCCTAGGCTCTCCTAGGATCTGCACCTCACCCTGTCATCAACTGCTGAAAACCCCCTATTAATGTCAGCTAACCACTTCATTAATACAATTACATGCAACAAAACTTACATATTCTTTTGACTAAAAGACCCAACCCTACAATGGTTAGACTTAAACAAGAGTTTCACAATAGGTTCGAATCTATCATTCTAAAATTATGTAACCTTTGCAACATGTAACTTAGCATATTCATTTACCAATTAGCTCACATCAATATGAGTCTTACATAGCACAAAGCAAGCAACATTCTGGCACTAGAACCGAATGACTATAAGATATCATAAAAATATCAGGCAAACCTTCATACACAATTTCTGACCACTAGGCCCAAACATATATGACACACATACATTTTGCATCTACTCTCTTAGTAGTGGCTAATCATTCGACATTTTGGCCTGCTATAAACTATACTCACTCATAAAACTTCTACCAACCCTGTAGTTACTTGTGCATGTTAATCATACACAACGTTAGATCCCATAGACAGTCGAATAAATGATTATACTCTAAGCCCTTTATCAGAGAAGAACATGAAATAAGGCTAAATCAAATATTCTCAGATTATAAAATATTAGTTATGTAAAACTATGATGCACACATTAAGCAACTACAATAATGATGTCAATTTCATCTAGCATACAAGAAATTCTCCTAGGCTATCAAGCATCATACATAAAACAATTCTAGCATGCAATTCTTGAAGATCCCTAGCCTACTACTACCAAGCAGTTCTATCATAATCATCATACGAAAATAATAATGTTGGTATGTTGGAAAACAATTCTGAGTTATATTAAAAAAAAACAATGTTGAAAACTTTTATAGATCCTTAGCTTGAAACTGGATTCACACGAATTCTCATCCAATTCACTCAAACCAGGGCTATGATACCAACTAGTAACATCCCAAAAATCCAGGTGATTTTTTTTTCATTTTTAAAACCAATCCAAAACCATAATTATTTACAAAACATAGTTTCCACAAGTCATAAACATGAAGAGTATCCCAGAATCATAATCTCATAAAATGCAGGATGATGTGCATAATCACGCCTTTGCCTTATCACGATCAACAAAAGTACCTGAAACAATAAACTGAAATCGTAAGCCAAAGCTTGTTAGTGTTGGAATAGTGTCTAAGGCTGCAACTATATTAGGCAAGTATTTGACCCGGTTGTGCATGGTCCTTTTGGGTTGCCTTCACCATAGCAACTTGATAGGATGATTTATTAAGAGAGAATAAATATTATTAATATATTATGAGAATAACATAAAGAATAATAATATTGTTATTTGATTAATATAAGTCATAGAATTAATTGGAATTAATTTGGTGACTTAAAGAGATTAATTAAATAAGAGGGTATAAACTGTCAATTGTTTGATAGTTAAACTTTAGACTGTAAATCCATATTGGATAAAGGTGGACGGATTCTAGAAGCTATGGATAGCTTCAAATCGTCCAAAAGGTTATCTAAGGAATGGATTTGGATAGCCTTAAGAGAAGATTATCCAATTAGGGTTTAGGTTGTAACCCTTAAGGAGTCTACAAGTATAAATAGACCCTATGGAAAAGGGAAATCGGTACTTCATCTAAAGTAGAGAACCCCTGGCCGATTTCCTCCCCTCTCCTCTCTCCCAAATCATCCTCCTTGCTATTTGGTGTTTGTAAGCCACTAGAGGAGTGACAATTGTGACTCTAGAAGCTCCAAGACAACAAGATCAAACAAGAGATTCAAAGGTATGATTCTAGATCTGTTTTAACATTGTTCTTATACCTAAACAGTCATTAGAAGTCTTGGATTCAAAGCATGTTTAATTAGAAAGCCTAGATCCAAGCATTAGGGTTTTGCATGCGCATATAGGAAAGTTCTTATGGCTAAAACCCATCAGTTAGTTCCCCCAAAGTAGCACCACAAAAACATATAACATATACAATACTTCATGTTGGGTTCATAACCTCCCGGTTGGCTTACCCTGGCCCACAACCTCCTGGTTGGATTGCGCTGTATACAACATACTGGGTCCACAACCTCCCAATTGGATTACCCTGACCCACAACCTCCCGGTTGGATTTCCCTGCATATAACGTACTAGGTCCATAACCTCCCGGTTGGATTACCCTGGCCCACAACCTCCCGGTTGGATTGCCCTACATATAACGTACAAGGTCAACAACCGCCTGGTTGGATTACCCTGGTATGTTGACTGAGAACACAAAGCAGTACAGTCTCAACCCTAAACATACCATGTTGACATATAATAGATAACAAACATTCTCAGCAGACAGTTAATCATATAGCCAATAATTACATGAAACCCTACATATCTACTAGTCTAGTGCATATCAGTAATCATCAGGTAATCATATAGATCTACCAATCTAACGCATACTCACTGAACATAGGTAATCATACAAATCTACCAATCTAACACATACTGAGAAAAACAAAAATCCAATATATAACAGGATACATAATCCATTGGGCCGACATTGGTGCCTTGGACCCACAAGTATAGTGAGGAAAAGTCACCTGAACCACTCGACAGCCCAACAACTACCTCAGCATCAGAACAACCAATCCAAACTTCCTAAAACCAAACCGAGACCAATCCTTAGTCAAATACTCAATTCTACCCAAGTTTGACCAAAAGTCAAAGTGGTCAAAAAGTCAACGTCACGTCGTAACCATTCCTTGGTCACATCATGAGAATGACACGATAAAACAATCATGACTTTGGGCACCATCACGTTGTGAAACATCCTATGTCACATCGTGACTTCTGGTTAGAAGGACAAAATCTTCATTAAGTGCTTCATCTCTTCATAACAAGGCCCATGATCTCATATCTAGATCCTAAATAGCTTCATAATGGATAAAGTTTCCGACTTTATCCATTAGTATGGTCCAAGCAACCAAGATCCAATATTTAAGTCTCAAAGGGACCAATAATGCATTGTTCTCCGCTAAATCCATTAAGTCCAAGACTCCAACCTTCAAATCTTAATCAACAAGATGTTTAGATGGATAAAGTTTCCAACTTTATTCATAATATTGTCTCAAACCTTCAAGATCTAAACTTTATTACCTCAAAATAACCTAAATGACGAAGATAACTTGCATGGATGAAAGGGAAGGAAAAAGATCAAAACTTTCCTAGTCCAAGAGGTCCAAGAAAACATTCTAAACTAATCAAAAAGGGTCAGAGTCCATATATAAATGCTCTTGGGACCTTGGAGAGTAACAAAGTTGCAAAGTTTATCCCCAACTCTCACTAAAACTCATTAAAATTGACCAAAACACCAAATAAACTTAGATCCAAGATGAATATAAAATAAAGCTTGGAACTTTATAACTTACAAGGGTCTAGAAGGTAGATGAATGAGATCTTCAATTGCCAAGCTTCAAGGATCAATCTTGCAGGAAAACATTGCTCAAAACCACCAAAAACTCTAAAAAAAGATGAGAGAGGAGAGCAGAGGCTCAAATCTTGAAAATGCAGGCTAGGGTTTCTCCTATGAAGTTCTAGATATGATGGAGTCTAAGAAAATACCCTAAAACATGAATTATTACCTTTAGATACCTTGAAAACCCTAAAAATTTCGTGGGCTTTGGGCTGCACGGTTCTCATGTCGTAAGAATAAATTCTCACCTTGTGAGAATGGGTTTTAACCCAATTTCACTCTAACTATAAACAGTCATAACTTCTTTGTTTCAACTCCGTTTTTGGTGATCTTTATATTCACGAAAAGGTATTGACGAGCCCCACAATTCTATCTTGTTAATTTTGTCTTAACATGTGTCGAACTAAAAACCATAATTCGTTAAAGAAGTATGAAACATCGCTTTTCCCATTTTACCCTTTGACTCGAAGACACAACCAAGGCTTTAATCACTTATCCAATGTTATCATCATCCAATAAGGTCTAAACCCCATTCCCTTGAAGCTCAAGGCATTAGTTAATCCGTTTTTTTGTCTACAATCTCGAAATAGGAAATTTCTTGAAACATGATGTTACATAATACATGCAAGAAACCTATAATATTATTTTCCCCATTTTACCATTTTGCTTCAAAGCACGATTTGAGGGCTTTAATCACTTAACCAACATTATCAATATTTGATAGGGTGTAAACTCTCTTCCCTTGAACCACAAAACCTTTACTTGATCCATTGACAACCCACTCTCTCGAAATTAGAAACATTCTGAAACTAAGTGTTACAACATAAATAGGTGTTTTGTATTTTTATAAACGTTCAATATTGTCGTTTATAATATACTCGTTGATGGTTCAAAAAAAGAAATATCATTATTGCTCATCGTAATATTTACTTTATTTTTTGCATTCATATGAACCAATATGTTTGTACACATTACGATTGCTAAATTTGGTTGATTTCACTTGAGTTGAAATCTAGTTTTATTCGAAACACAGTCGTTATGTTGCCCGATTCTTGGTAGAAAACTTTATTAATTTTACAGTTAAGGTTTACAAAATGTACAGTTTAAAGTTTCCAAAAATAAACAATTGTAAAATTGTAATCAAACTCACGATCTCTATGTGAGTTTTATTTTTCATCAAACTAAGAACACCAACTTAGTGAATACCTGTGTAATAATCATTAATCCGCGAGAGTGGAGAATGTTGTGTATAGATCTATATGGGTTGACACCGCCGCTTGTAATAGCTAGCTACAACCTTCATCCGACAAGATAAAACAGGCGATAACTTTTTATTTCATTCTTTATTCTCGATGTTGATGAAGCATCGATGGGACTAAAACACCAACCCATATATTGTGCTTCATAGAGGCAGATTGATGTCATATAGATCGTTTATAAACTCTACATAGCCTCGAAATTTACTATAAAAATACTAATACAAGCTAAGATAAAAATTGTATGTGGTATAAATTATACACTTAGATCTTTGGTTGAGTTTTAGTGTTTAGTTGAATAAAATAAAAACCTAGTAATTCATGTCACAAAATTATGTTAAATTTGACTTATGTATCATAAGTGAATTAACATCTACACTTGAATGGAATTTCAAATATAATTACATATAAGTCGGGTCGACACTTATTAGTATTATTTTTATATTTAAGAATTATAAATTTAAACATCATTTTTGTAAACTGTTTGTATTTTATAAGATTTCATTTTTAATAAAGCACACGGTCTCAAAACATGTGGAACTTACAAAAAAATTTGTTAACATATCTTTCAAATGTGTGTATGCTCAAGTAATTAAAGTTGGAAGTATGTCATCAGCCCTTTGGGAATTATATTTCCTCACATTTGTGATGATCTTCCTGATTAGGCCTTATGTTGCCTTATATTATATTTTGTTGAAATGTTTCAAATAATGTCACATTATTAAAACTTTGACCAATGTAATTTCATTTCCCGGTACTAAAGTTTGTAATATATTTTTTTTAAGTTTTGTATTATTCAATATATGTTTGTTGACTATGATCCAACAATGGCGTTGCAACCCCGACGTTTCCGTCGCTAGTCGGGGTGTGGCATCGTGAAGCTGGAATCTATGCTTTCACGAAAGAGTCAAAAAGTATGGTTTTCTAAGAATTCCAGATGAGTCCTACGTATATGTCAAAGCTAGTGGAAATATTGTTGTCTCCCTAGTATTGTATGTAGATGACATACTACTTATAGGAAACAATGTCCCCGAGTGGCAAAGTGTAAAAACTTGGCTCGGAAAATGTTTCTCTATGAAGGACTTGGGTGAAGCAGCGTACATAGTTGGTATAAAATCTGTAGAGATATATCTAAGTGTCTATTAGGACTTAATCGGATTACTTATATGGATAAGGTATTGAAAAGATTCAATATGGAAAAATTCAAGAAAGTATATGTTCATATGTATCATAGCGTAACGTTAAGTTGAGTAAATCTCAATGTCCTAGTTCTATGACAAACATGATAAAATGCATCGATTCCCATACGATTCGGTGATAGGATCGATCATGTACGCTATAACATGTACTCGTCCTAATGTCTTATATGATTTGAGCATGGTGAATCGATATCAGGAAAAACCAGGACTAATTCATTGGACGATTTTCTAGAACATTCTAAAGTATTTGAGAAATACAAAAGATATGTTGCTTTTGTATGGGGATAAACAAGAGCTAGTTGTGAAGGTATATAGTGATGCAATTTTCCAAACAAATAGAGATGACTCCAAGTCATAGTTTGGATGGGTATTTGTGTTAAATGTTGGTGCAGTGACTTGGAAAAGTTCCAAATTGGAGACGTGCCAGACTCTACCTACGAATCTGAATATATTGATGCAAGTGAAGCATCTAAGGAAGCTACTTTGATCAGAAACTTCATAGGTGACCTTGGAGTTATTCCGAATACAAAATTCCATTGGAGATATTCTATGATAATGAAGGTGCAATCACTATGACTAAAGAACCTAAAGATCATGAAAGGTCAAGGCATATAAAAAGGAAAATCCATTACATTCGAGATAGAGTTGAGGATGGAGATTTACTTGTGAAGCGAGTATTTTCAGTGGAGAATCCATCTGATCTATTCACAAAGGGATTTACCAAGTAAAGAAATAGTATGCATGCTCGGAGCATTGGCATGAGAGATGATGTTAAGTTTAGTAGTTAGTTGATTAATTTTGAAACATTTGTAACAATGGATGGATTTTGTATTATTATGGTGCTTAAATAATGGGGAATTTGTTTAGGGGTGTTACCATATATAATTAATTTATTATTGTGTTTCATTTTTGCATGTTTAGATCCCCACTTTCTGAATATTAATTTACTCAAAACTCCATAATCGGTCATACTCTTGAGAGTAAGTATTGAGTTAAGATTGTCATGAAGTGTTAGTAGATTGTCGACATAACATGGAGATGGTGACTAACGTTCATCGGTACTTAATAGACATTTCAGTATTCTAGAAACCCGTACTTAGAGAGGCTACTTAATGGATTTCATCACAACTAATTATGATATGATAATATCTTTTATCTTAAAACAACGAGACAATGAGTTCTTTGCATTCAAGTTGGTTGTGTATTAGTCTTACTCTAACGTTATCCATAACCAATGGTCATAACGAGTAAGTCTATGCATGATTTGACGAGAAAACAAAAACTATATAGTCAAAGTTTATTTGTTCCTTTTTTCCTGAATGGGAAAAGCGATATCATGGTCCCATCGGTGATTTGACGATGACATTCATGTGATAGGCCTAGCCCGAACTAAATCGATGTGTTCAATTAGTAATCTTATTTGATCATCATAAAGTGGAAATCGAGAAACATAATGTTGAATTTGTTGGTTGATTTATAATTCGTGACTCAGTTCACAATGATGTCTTCTAGAAACAAAAGAATAATTGATCACTTATCTAAGGGATGATTCTTTATTTGATCAGAGTTCAACGGTTGTTGTGGAAGGCATATTTTGTTGGTTATTTGAAGATTATTCAACAAATGGTAGTTGAAGACTTGTCAAAGTGACAGACTGTTGAAAATAGGTGTTCAATATCATAACTAATTGGTATAACTTTGAGAATAATAACAAAGTCTTTTTACATTTTCCCTTAAAAGCTAAAATAACTAGAAAATGATTTAAGAGAGTGAGATAAATAGTTTATTAATCTATCTTAGCATGATAAATTAATTAGAAACTTGCTAAAATTAATTTAGAATTAATTTGGAATTAATTAGAAGTAATCATGAAATTAGTTAAAAGTACATGGACTGAATATTACTTGTTTAATAATTGAGCAATTGGAATATTTTGGAAACTCTAGAAGGGTTGGATGAAAATTGGAAAGGAATTATCCCTTGGGATTTTCGGCCATAGTTGTTGATATGGCAATGATTTGAATTAGGATTAAATTTGATTATTTAATTAATTCAAATCTCCCGACCTTCATTGATTTCATCCCTAGCTACCTTGCACTAAGATATTTTGAGTTTTGCAAGTTGTTTTCCTCTTTCCCAATTATCTAGTCTTTAGTCTTTTGGGTGTGATCCTTTAGAGAAATTTTACTTCGGGTGCTAGTCTTCCAAAAGCTTCAAAGGTTTTCAAGATTTACAAGGATTTAAGAAGCAAATTCAATTTTGCTGAAAGGTTGGTAATCATATCTACTTTGTTAGTATTATTTAGTAGTTTCAATTGTAGGTTGCTATAATTATTAAAACCTAAATCATAGGTTACATGTACACTTAGAGTTATTTTAATTGCTTCCGTTGCCAAATATTATTGTATAGATTCATAGAAAACCTAATAAAGATGATTCACAGACCTTATATCGACAAAACTCAAACTATAGAATAGTGTAGAATGCAGAGTTTACAAGTCTCAAAAAAATAAACCAAATGCTTCTGATTCTAATATACCCAAATCACCAAGAGGGTTAGGAGACATATCTTTAATCATGCGATTTTAGTGCCTATCTTTGGTTTGATTCGATCATAATACACACAAGAATGACTGGGAAACAAATTGATAGGTTCGTCAGACAACATCTGAAGCGGTTGTGAATCCCTAATATGATTAATGCTCGTCCAAAGGTCAGTGGTGGTCTAGAGGTCGAGCAGTGTGGTGGATCCCTATTCCCTAACACTATCTCGTTAAATATACTTGATACCATTGCATAACTGTGATGAAGGGATTGAGCAACAATGTGAAGCCCTAAACAACGGTCTCTGACGACGAAGATCTACAACACCGTTGATGATGGTGATCTATAGCCTTGTCGACTGCGAAGATCTTCAATGGTTTCTGATGTCATAGCCTTAAACAACCAACTCTACCTTCGTATATGGGTTATGCAGAGTTAAGGACGTCGTCTACTTTTTAAAGGTGAGATAACCCATCAAATGATTTTAGGAGAACGAAGATGATGGGGAGGGTGAAGGTAAGGGTTGGGAGTGTGACCCTCTTTATGTATTAATCAATTTTTAATAGATAAATCTTAAATAAACAATAAACAAATTAAAAAGGAAATAAAGAAGGATAATTTTGTTTTTATGTCTAAAAGGGACCAAACACGCAAGAAAAATATATTAGAGGGATCGTCAGATTACTATAAACCACAAAGACCATTCATGTAATTTACTCTTGAATATTTATATATCAAGATTAAAATCATAAAAGATAAAACATTACGGACCAAAAATTAAAAACCAAATAGTCATGATGAATAGAAATTAGAGATGAATATCAAAATAAAAACCAAAACCAAAACAATCATTTAAATCAAAAGCAACTATGCTGAAATTAAAAGAGCATGTTTTGTTTCTTCAATGTGTGTCCTTGGCAAAATTATAAAACCCACATCCAAACAACAATTTATGACCAAATAAAAAATCACACATCCAAACAATCTACTTCCCTACTCAGTTTATGACCTAACAAAATCTAAACCAATATATTTGCGAAAGAGCATCTCCAAACATAATGCCATTTTTGGATAAATGAATATTATTACTACGTATATAGCGCAATATTATTCATTTTTTGAAAAAATAAGTTGAAGTTTTAATTGTTAATTTTAGTTCCATTTTTTATATATATTTCTAGTTTATTTTTGTCTAATGATTATATTTTAAATATAATATTTAATATTTATAATATCCTTTTACGTATTAAATTATACTAATTAATCATAAATAAAATAAAATAAAATGAAGCTCACTTTATTATACAAAATGTGTTAGTTGATCATTTATGAGGAATTTGTTCCAACACAAATTATGTATTATTTTTTAAAAATGTATGTGTAATAATTTTATACGTGCATATATAATATTTATCTAAAACTGTGTTATATAATATTAATTATTTAATAATTTTTTCAATGAATTAATAATTAATTTATATTCATTATATATGCACAATTTATTTTGATATAATTTTATGATAACATAATTTATAATATTGTTGTAATGAAGAAAAATAAGACAATATATATTTATTAAAAAGTAATTAATAGAAGAGATATGATTGAGATTCTATGTAAGTTACAAAATTAAAATATGTTTTGAGGTAAAAAGTACGGTAAAAATGGAATAGGGTAGACATAAAACACTATGTATCTAATTTTTTATTTTATTACAAGGTAAAAATAGAGATGAGTTGAAGATGGTCTAATAGTTGAATAAAAACTTCCCAAGAAATATCGATATTCTTATGTTGGTTTACGATCTAAGAAATGGTTCCTATAAGAATAAATTTTGATTGATATTACTTGGAATCAAATTGTAAGATGTCATAGTTGCAATCGAAAATCTTTGACCACCTATAAATTTTTCCATGGTTCAATTTTTTTTATTCACACTGCAATCCGGTGTGGTAGTTCCTTCTGAGGCTTTCAATGGAAGTTTTGGCTACATTCATAAGAGAGATATAGGTGTTCTATTTTCATCGAAGAGTTGGAATAAGAAAAATATTTAAGAGTTAGAGAAAAGATATATGGGAATAAGGATAAGACTAGAGAACAATAACGATGGTTGAAGGGGGCCACGACAGTTGATGACACATGAGCCAACTACAACGACGATTATATCGATAATGATGGCTTGAATGGAAGATAAAAGGGGTGTCAGAAGTAGAGTGTTGGAGTGGGAGAAATTTGTCATATGGAAGGTTTTAATCGACGTTTGATTTGGTCTGTTAGGGTTGAAAATGTATGAAAGTGGTCGTGGGAGGCAGGGGTGGTTGATGGTGGTGATGGAGGTGCATAGATGGGAATTAAGTCGTAGGAATGAAGGCAATAAGATGGCTCTGGCGATTTTGGAACTAGCTTGACTCATTCCACCCGGGGTGAACGAGAACTAGTTCATCACCAACATGCTTAACTCTTAGGACTTTTGGGATTTAATACTCTTACTCTCTTTGACGAAAAGATGTGAAGTGAGGAGCTAGATAGAAGTAGTTTTTAATGAGGAGAGAGAAATCTGACCATTAGTTAAGTCATTTTTTGTTTGGTCGTTAGTTGGTTAGAGAAAATTAATTAGTTCAGTTTTAAGCATACACTAATAGTAGGTTACGATTCAAAAGAAGTAGAGATTCAAGCCAATCGACCGACTAAGAGGACTATTCAAATTCTAAAGTAGATGTTCATAAGGGCATGACATGTCTAGTTGGTGGTAGGAGAGAATGAGATATTAAGATAGAACTTTACTGATCTGGTCCTTTTATGGTATCAGTAGTTTAGTTTTAGTAGTTTAGTTTTCTACTTATTTTTGTCAAGGACAAAATGAAATATTTTAAAAACTAACAGCTAAGTTGTTAGATTTAACAATCCAATGACTATTGGGGCAATATTGAAATACATATCAATTTTTTAAAACCAAATATGTAATTTTAACCAAACCATTGAGACTATCTATGTAAAGAACTCTTTTGTTATATCCTTTTTATTTGGTTAAAATTTTAAAATTAAATATATACAAAATCCTCACATAATATAAAAATAAATATATTGCCTTATTAAATATTAATAAAAGATAAATAATCTAAAAAATAAAAAACAATTGGTGATGATTTTGTAATATTAACCCAAAAAGTTAAAAGTTTTACTAACTTTTTAACTTTCTAAAAATCATTACATCAAAACAAAAGTGTGTACGAATTAATGCATATTACAAAACTTTCATTAACCAAAACACTGTTACATTATAAATTTTCTGAATTTTTACTATAAAGTAAATATGAAAAAACTTCTAAGAAAATTGAAAACAATTTTCTACAACACAATACATCGTAAAGATGTCCTTTAATCAAAAACTGAATTTAAATATAGTTTGAAATAAAAATATAGATTTAAAAATATGATATAATACATATATTTTTCTAATAAATGTTTAGCAATTATTAAGGTATCTTGTAGCCACAAATTTTTCTATTTAAAAATAAGCTTTCTTATTTTTAGGTGACCGCCCTAAAATACCCATCAATTTCAAATGGTAGAGAGAATAAAAGACTTTCTTTAAGTGAAAACATGCGAATTAAGTTCACAAAAAGCAATGAATCTTGGCATTGTGTAGTGGTCCTTGATGTTGAACGAACACACACCAACAATGAAATAATGCGTTATCCCTCTTTAAATAACTTTGCTATTATAAGAAACATTTATGATGATGTTTCAAATAGATGAGAAAGTTTGAAAGGTGATTGATGCATATGGATATACTAAAGATTCTTTTGCAATGAGAGTTGATCCGTACACAACAATATTTTTTCTTACAGGGAAGTGATTTGTATACTTATAATATTTTTTCTCCGTACACAACAATTTATGTTTTATGGAGTTGTACAATACAACACTTTAATGTATAAATTGTTGTGTATGGAAAAATTTTGTTGTATACGAATGAGTTCCCATATAAAAGTTAACAACCAATAAAACATAATTAAAGACTAAAAAGGAACACACTTTAAGTTTGAAAAAAAATGGGTTATTTACATAACAACACATGAAAGTTTTCATTTGGTTTTAAATGACCATTTAATTTTTTTTGTACCTGTTAAACCATTAAACTCAAAAATTACATGTATATAATACCATGTTGCTTAAAATTATCAGGTTTTCAGGTTACATATTTGTTGATGTGTACATTGACTTCTTATAGTTGTCCATACAGACTTTCACATGGAAGAACCATCATCTATCTCCCCGCCACCACCTTCCGTTTCCTCTCATTACCACCGTCACCATCTATTCAGTGCAAAATCAAGATGAAAAGGCATGTACTTTTCAAGGTTTAGCCATGGGCCTTAGTAGCGACATTTTCAAGGTTTTGGACATCACACCCCACATAAACCTGCAAATCGGAAGCGAAAGAGAAAGGGGAGGGGGTATTTTGAAGCAATCGTTTTGTTTTAAGGGGGATTGAATGCACACAACACGTACAAGCCAATCATTCTAACCTGTTCAACAATTTTTCATTCTGTTCTTTGTTCTTCGATTTTTAACCTAAACCTGCAAAAGATTCTAACCTACTCATCATCTTCTTTTCTTTGATTCACACATTGTTTTTAGAGAGACGGGGGAACTACCATCGTTGTCTAGCTTTCGAATCGTTTATGCCCTAGTTGAAGAAACACCTCCATGGATTTTTGTAGCAAAGCAGTTTGTATCGGTAACCGATTACCAAAACAATTACAATCGGAGCAGAAGAAGACAAGATTTCTGGCTTCAATAAAAGTGATCTGGTATTGCCTTTTGTGAATCTAGAAGAAAACGAAGTTTATGGATTCCGTGAGATTCATCCGAACCCATTTTTCATTCCGATTTCAATATGATCAATCTGGTATGATGTTTCGATTTTGTTTTATGTTTGGAAATGTAGTATCAGTTTGATCCTTTGATCATTTGATTCCGTGAGATACATCTGCAAATCAATTCTAACCTACTCATCATCTTCTTTTCTTTGATTCACACATTATTTTTAGAGAAAAGGGAACTGAAGTTGCCATGTTCTTCAATTTTTACCGGACACGAAAATATGAAGCATGTTCATCGTCTTTACACCCTAACCCCCTTTTTTTTGTTCTAATTTCTTTCATTGAAGCCTTGACAATCGATTGGTGGATGGAAATGCATAGACACACAAAAGGAAACGACAAACTCCTGCTCCACACATCATCACTGTTCTTGATACTATGTGGTTTCATCGGTTTTGAGTTCGTGTAGGAATGGAGAAGCGAATTCTTAAATTCATGTAACTTAATTTCTTGAATTGATTAAATGCGAGGATGTAAAACGGAAACACACATACACATTATGAGTTTGTTTTCATCGCATTTACAACACAATCGTTTTAACCCACAAAATTGATTTGAGATCGGAAACGTGAATGCTTTACTAATAGCGGTGGAAGTGGGAGGAGGTGGGCGGTGGTGATTTTCGATTGGTGAAGACCGTGGAAGATTGTGACAAGAAATTAGGGCTCTTTTACCGCAGAAAAGAGAGAACGGGAAAAAGATAAGGGATAAAATGGGTGGACATGGTAGTCATGGGGAAACATAAATCGTTGAGTTTCAGAAGTTAATGAACACATCAGCAAATCTAACCTTGAAACCTTGTAATTTTAAGCAAAATGGTGTTTTAGACAGACAATTTTCGAGTTTAATGGTTTAACAGATACAAAAAAAGTTAAGTAATCATTTAAAACCAAACGTAAAACTTTCATGTGTTGTTATGTCAATAACCCAAAAGAATAAAAGTGTATTTCAGAGTACAATTCTTAGATTCCGGATTTCACTCAGAAACACCGGACAAAATAATCATTTTACCCAGAAAAAAATTTAATCATTTTTGTCAAAAATAAGGAAAAAAACATTTATATAGATTATCACTCAGTTTCTCTTAGACTAAAGGGTGTGGCCGCGGTCTGGGACCGCGGTTTGTGCCACCTGCATCGTGCATACTACCCCTAGACTGCGGTCTTGTGTGGTTTTGGTAGCACTGCGGCTACAGAGTATCGTGGTCTGTGATTGGTTGGTGGTATTTGATTGCTTTTTGATCGTTGAACGGTCATTGATTCCATGTAACTTTTTTTTTACTCCACATATATATATATATATATATATATATATATATATATATATATATATATATATACACACACACACACACACAACCTTTACACAACCTAAATTAAAATTTTTACTCTTTTCCTCAAACTTTTTTTTTTGAAAATTGTCTTCTTCCGAAAGGCCCAACAAAGAAAAAACACCAGTTAGAAACACCACCACCCCAATACATTTATTTGATCAACTGATTTTTTCACCTCCGTATTACCACTACGGCGGTATGCTTCCGTATTTTCCACAACGACCAGCGCAACCACTACCACAAACACCACCACTACCACAACCCGATCCAGATTTTAATCCATTTGATTTTTTTGTCTCAACTCGAGTTCCTTTAACAAACACAAACACAACTTTCGTTTCTAATTCCGAACCGGAATTCGTTATAGAAACTCAGCCAACTCGAGCACCAACTAAAAGAAACGAGAAGGCAGAGGCTAAATGTTAGGAACCTCTGGAAGTATTAGTTTTGGCACTATCTTGGATCGATATTTCAGAAGATGTGACGGTTGGAAAAGACCAAAAGCATGACCGCTTTTGGATTCACATTTTACGTAGGCTCCATAAAGGAATGAATCGTGGAGAATACCGTACTAAACATTAAGTGTACTCCAAATGGGGGAAGATGAACAAGGAAATCATGTTGTTTAATGACTTATATAACAACATGAAACGTCAATGGAAAAGTGGAGAAAAACGATGACATGATTTTGAAGAAAGCGTTGAAAGTGTATCAAAAAGAAAATCTGAAGGCTTTCAAGTTTCTTGAAGTTTGAAATTTTTTGAAAGATAACAAGAAATGGCTGAGTAGCAAAACATCAGACGAGCATATCGACAGTGGTTCAAAACGCAGCAGAACATCTGAGTCCGACCACACTACATCAGATGCTCATGTTCAATTTGATATGAACAAAAATGGATCTGTTCCAGTTTCACCACCTTCCCGACCAATGGGAAGAGACAAAGAAAAAAGCAAAGGCAAAAGCAAAGCGTCGGATTCAGATGAGTTGAAAGAAATGGGGGCCGACATGAAGAGTATAAAAAACATAATTGACAAGATTTTGCAAATTGCTTCTGAAAGAGAACTTCGGAAACAAAGGGAGAGCGACATGCGAATGCTAGCGATAGACACGTCGGATATGACCGGGGAAGAGCTTCAAGTTATTTTGGCGATGAAGGAGGAAGTGAAAAAACGTTACGTAAATCGTGGCTAATTTCTAGTTTTTTTTTTCAAGTTTTTAATAGTTTGGTGTGTGTGTATGTGTGTTTTTTTTAAGTTGTAGGTTTTATGTTTTTAATTTGATTTTCTAAATTTTTAGGGGTTTTTTAAAGTTAAGTAATATATGGTATTTGTATTTTTAATTAATGAAATATTATCTTTTTAAAATTATGTTTTTTTATTAAAAAAAGTTTTATTAAATTAAAATACTTAAAAAAAACAAAAAAAAATGAAAATGAAAGTGTAGCACCACTCCTTTGGTGTGGCAAAAAACCACATTTGTGTTGTAAAAGATGACGTTTATAAGACGAGAAAGAGAATACATTAAACATGGCACCACCTACTCGGCCTTAAAATTAAAATTAAGCCAACATCCAACATCAGATAATGAAACACGTGACACTTGACAAGAACTCCCAATTGTTCGACGACTGTATCACATATGGCTCATGAGTTTTACAGCGACAATTATCAGAAAGCCGGAAATACGACGCGTGAAGCTTCCAACAAATAGGACACATTTTCGTACGAGATTCAAGAATCCTTAGTGATAATTATCATTATCACTTTAAAACCAAGAAATTTTCTAAACCATACATGAAACCCTCTTGGAATTTAGCTATATCACTACTCCCCTGCTGCAAAATCCCATCATTTGATTTCTTGTCTGTTCAGTGCTCTTCTTTCGCTCTCTGTGGATGGCTGCTTAGGCTGCTCTTCTCTGTAATCTCTCCCCCCCTCTGTGTGTGTGTGTGTGTGTGGGGTGTGTATTTTTTCATATCGTGGTCGACATTTTTTATATGCTTTCTTGTATTTAGAATCTTTTGCACACACAACGTGCTTGATGTTTTACTTAAATAGGTTTTGAGGATTTTTTCTTTAATACTTTCATGCTAGTTAGTCAAGACACAACCCTCTAAAGTATTGACTTGTAAACTTGATACTCAAATTTTTCTCAAACTTAGCAACTATTTCACCTAACTTGGTCAAAAGTTTACTTCATTGCTTTTTCACTGTTTTCTTACATCAAACCGTGCTCTTTTCATACCATAGAAACACGCTCTTGAGGCTTTGATCAATCTAGACAACTGAAAGTAAAATTTTCTTGTTTTATTTTGTGTATCAGGGTGTATGAAACCAGCTTTTTGTAAGAAAAAATGCCAAAGAATCTAGTTTGGGCATTGCTCCTGTTAATGGTGGATTTCAATGGATGCTTCACTGAAGGGCTTAACAATACCAATGTTTCTACAAGACCAGATGTCGTGAATATTGCATCCATCTTGACATTTAATTCCATCATTGGAAAAGTCGCAAAAATTGCTTTACAGGCTGCATGTGAAGATGTGAACTCTGATCCCACTATTCTTAAGGGAACCAAGCTGCAAATAACTCTTCATGACTCCAATTTCAGTGCATTTATGAATATTATGGAAGGTAAATCTTCTAAACATTTTCTTACAGTATATTCTCATGCGATTTGACTTGTTTTTGGCAACAGCTTTACAGGTGATGGAGACAGATACAGTGGCTTTAATAGGCCCTCAAGGTTCAGTCTTAGCTCATGTGATATCCCACGTGGCAAATGAGCTCCAAGTTCCTCTATTGTCTTTCACAGCTACTGATCCTACATTGAATTCCCTTCAGTATCCTTTCTTTGTGCGCACAACTCACAGTGATCTTTATCAAATGGCTGCAATAGCAGACATAATCAAGTACTACGAATGGAGAAAAGTTACAGCAATTTACATAGACGATGATCATGGAAGAAATGGAGTAATATCATTAGGAGATCAGTTAGCATCTAGAGGATGTGAGATCTCCCATAAAGCACCTATTAAGCCATTAGCAACAAAAACAGACATAAGCGATGTGTTGGTTCAAGTTGCTTTAATGGAGTCAAGAATTCTTGTTGTCCACACTTATCCACAATATGGATTAGACATACTTGAAGTTGCTAGAAATCTTGATATGTTGGGTAGTGGGTATGTTTGGATCACTACTAATTGGCTCTCTACTATCATAGACATTAGTTCTCCACTCCCTTCCAAAACAATTGATGTTATGCAAGGTTTTATCACATTAAGAACATACACAAAAGATTCAAAACTTACAAGAAAATTCGCTTCTGAGTGGAGAAACATGACAAATTATGGGTTAAGTACTTTTTGTTTATACGCATACGACACCGTTTGGCTTCTTGCTCATGCACTTGACTCTTTCTTTGATAAAGGTGGAAACATTTCATTCTCAAAAGATCCAAAGTTACAAGCTTTACCAGGAGAAATGTTGAATTTTGATTCTTTGAGTATCTTTAATGGAGGAAAGTTATTGCTTCAAGAAATATTAAATGTCAAAATGAAAGGATTAACAGGAGCTATCGAGTTCACATCTGATAAAAACCTACTTTTTCCTGCATTTGAAGTCTTGAATGTGATTGGTACTGGTGTTAGGAGAATCGGGTATTGGTCAAATTCTTCGGGTTTGTCAACTATTCGTCCAGATAAAGTCAACACAAAGCCATCTGATCATCAATCAAGTTCTTCTGAGCTATTGCACGCGGTGATTTGGCCTGGTCAAATCATTCAAAAGCCACGTGGATGGGTTTTCCCTGATAGTGGAAAACAGTTGAAAATCGGTGTTCCAAATCGAGTCAGTTTTCAAGAATTTGTAGGACAATCAAAAGACAGTGATTCATTCAAAGGACACTGCATTGATGTGTTTACATCTGCTGTAAACTTACTTCCATATGCTGTTCCATATAAGTTTCACTCCTATGGAGATGGTGTCAAGAACCCAAGCAACACAGAGCTTTTAACCTTAATCAACTCTGGTGTGAGTATTTCAATAAAAAGATTCAACCTTGCTGCTAAATTTTAACCAAAAGCTATATATATAATACAGGTTTATGATGCTGTGGTGGGAGACATTGCTATCACTACTAACAGGACTCGAATAGCAGATTTTACACAACCATTTATCGAATCTGGGCTTGTTGTAGTGGTTCCAGTTAGAAGATCAAGCTCTAGTACATGGGCTTTTCTTAAACCTTTCTCTCCTTTAATGTGGTCTGTTTCAGGAATCTTTTTCTTAGTTATTGGAGCTGTTGTATGGATTCTTGAACATCGTGTAAATGATGAGTTTCGTGGTCCTCCAAGAAAACAACTTGTCACAGTTCTATGGTAAGTAAGTAAGTAAGTAAGTGTGTTTAAAGTTTAAAGTTTAAAGTTTAAACACTTGTAGAACAGATTCATTGTTAATGTTTCTTTATCTTCTTCTTTTTGCAGGTTTAGCTTTTCAACACTGTTTTCCTCCCACAGTAAGTGTTGTTTATTGAATTACCATTATATGTATATGATCTTACTTGGAAATGGTTTATGTATGCAGGAGAAAACACATTGAGCACTCTTGGTCGTATAGTTTTAATTCTATGGTTATTTGTGGTTCTCATAATAAACTCGAGCTATACTGCAAGTTTGACCTCAATATTGACTGTTCAGAAGCTTTCTTCACCTATTAAAGGAATTGAAAGTTTGATGATGATCAAAGATCCGATTGGGTATCAAGAGAATTCGTTTGTCAGAAACTATCTTGTAGGAGAACTTGGTATTAATTCAGATCGATTAATTCCTCTTTCATTGCCTGAAGACTATGAAAAAGCATTGAAAGATGGGCCCCACAACGGTGGTGTTGCAGCAGTGGTTGATGAACGTGCATACATTGAACTCTTCCTTTCATCTCGTTGTGAATTCAGCATCGTTGGTCAAGAATTTACCAAAAATGGATGGGGATTTGTAAGTACAAAGTTCTCATTAATCCATTCAACATGGAAATTTGACTTTTGAAATCAAAGTTAATGTTTTGTCATCTTGTTTTGTGAAAGGCATTCCCTAGGGATTCTCCTCTAGCAGCCGATATGTCAACAGCAATTCTAAAACTATCAGAAAATGGTGAATTACAAAGGATTCATGACAAGTGGTTGTTGAGAAGTGCATGTAGTTCACAAGGAACACAGTTTGAAGTTGATAAACTTGAACTAACGAGTTTTAAAGGCCTCTTCTTAATATGTGGATTAGCTTGTTTTCTTGCTCTTCTCATATACTTTGTACTCACGATACGCCAATTTACCAAACACTATCCAACCCTTGCTGAGTCAACCGGGAGAAGCGTTCGTTCGGGATCCCTTCAAACATTCTTTTCGTTTGTTGATAAAAAAGAAGAAACTATAAGAACTCGTTCCAAGAGAAAATATTCTGAGGGAAGTTCAAGCATGATGAATGGAGATGATTCATCGATTGATAATTATAGCAACAAGAGAGATATGTCATTGAATGCCTCAAAATGATAAGAGATTGTAAGGCCTTGTTTGTTGCTCTTGTCAATCAAATTTGTAATGTTATGTTCGGGTCATTGTTTAATTAAACCATAGCAAATAGCAAATAGCAAGTTAGCCTAATGTCAAATTCGTTAGATCATACAAACAAGTGAGAGTGACCTTGTATACAAAAATTTTACTGTAAATTTTTTATCATATTAGTTGAAATTATGTAGTCCGTTTAGAGTTTGATGTCATCTAAAGTTCATGGTGCTTGTTTAGGCTTAATCTAGGTTGGAAGGGAGTCTCCTATGTAAGAGGCCAAGATTTCGATGGCTAAATCAAGAAGACTCGACTAATATTGTATAACGACTATTGATTAACCACACAGAGAATGTTTATGTAACGAGAATCGAGAAGGAGGTGAATTGGTTTTTGAGATATTTTCTTTAATTATTTGATATCAATCTTTTTACAAGCGGGGTTGACGATATCTATACCCTGAGAAATAAGAAGCTTTATATGATCATCATCGACCATGAGAAGACATATGATAGTTTACAATGTAAGAGGATTTAAAGGACACCATAGAATGTTTGTGTCCGAACTTTAATCGGAGAAACGTACTATCTCAAGGTGAAAATTAGGCTACATCTGAGATAGGCTCTTAGTTTATACATCTCCGCTATAAGTATTGATGACATTTGTTGTTAGATTCAAGAAGGGGTGCCAAG
The DNA here is from genome assembly GCF_002870075.4 of Lactuca sativa. Taxonomy (NCBI): domain Eukaryota; kingdom Viridiplantae; phylum Streptophyta; class Magnoliopsida; order Asterales; family Asteraceae; genus Lactuca; species Lactuca sativa. The sequence continues at coordinate 162,852,561 of NC_056624.2, read as the reverse complement.
TTTATGTTTTTCTTTTATCAACATTGTGTTTGTGATAAAGACTAGGGTTCTACTAAATGCTAGGTTAGATACATGGAGTTGATGTTTGAAGAGAAAGGATTCTAAATCACTGCAATTTAGACGAAATATCTTTGGCACATTTCAGCGAGGAGCGTAATGATAGGGTAGAAGTACGTATTTGGGGAGCAAGTGATACACCAAAAGTGGAGTTTTAACAATTTTCAGTCTATGATCCATGAAGAAAGGAGTGTCAATGATGATTTACTGCAATATTAAAGCATGATATTTAAAATGGAGGTTATCATCTGTTAAAACTTAAAGAAAATTTTTATATGGTAGCAGTTAGGTTGGCTATGTTGTATGTATGTGAATATCTTCCTGATAAAAACTAGTATTTACGCCTTGTTCCCGAGTTTTCTTTGTAAATTCATTAAAGGAAAGGGAAGGAAAATTTTGACAGAAAGAAAGGGAGGTGAAGGAAAATACTCATTATTCTGTGTTCCTGAGTTCGAAGGAAATGAAAGGAAAGAAAAGGAAAATTTTTAGTTTTTGTGTTCCCAAGTTAAAAGAAAAAAGAAAATAAAACTTAAAATTTTCCTTCCCCTCACTTTCTTCCCAATTCCGCCCAATTTGGGAGGAAAATTTGGAAGGAAAATATGACTCCAAAATCCTTCCCCTCCCCTCACTTTCCTTCCATTAATGAAACTCGGGAACACGATTTTCCTTCGACACCCCTCACTTTCCCTCCGTATCCTCCCATTTCTCTCTTTAAGTGGAACTCAGGAACAATGCGTTATAGAAGATGAAAGTCGTGGTTAGAATTGTGGGCACAATTATTACTTATGGTGCAAGAAGGAGAGGACGACTAAGAATAAAATAGGAAGATAGTGTGAGGTTGAATATGAAGAAGTTGGATCATTCTAAAAAAACTACCTTAGATCGGAGGGAGTAGATGCTTAAAATCAAGATAAATGAGTAATGTAGGTCATGGTTTCTTTTTTGAATATTTATGCTTTTTGTTAGGTATATTTTTTAAGCTTTATTGCTAGTATCTATTTTCCTATTGACACCTTCCCCTTAACTTATTTATATGAGATTTTGGTTTTGTTGTGGTTTCCTTCATGGGAGTATAAATGCAAGATAGAAACTCACGATGCAATTCAAAATAGGAAAATATAATATAGTTTAAGGGAAAAATGTTGATTAAACTAAGTCATCTTGACCAAGTTATCTTGTGATTCAACAAATTTTAATCTTGACCAAGTTATCATGTGGTTTGATAGTAAGATCAAGGGAACATGACTTAATAGGGTAACAAAGTTTTTGCTATGTATACGTTTAGTTCTTATTTATTTATTTATTATTATTTTTTTTTTTGTAAAATAAGGTTTTTACATTGCTGTTTTGTACACATTCAATCCTTACAACCGACTACTCCAGGTTATGACCGGTTACTCTAGGTTAATTTATCAGTTTGTACACATTTAGTCCTGAATATTTTTTTGTTGCAAAATTAGTCATTGTTGTTTTTGTACACATTCAGTCCTTATAACTGGTTTTTCTTTAGGTTTTGCTCATATGACATCCTACGTGGGACAATCATTAATAAGGTATTCCCATACGTGACTTGTCTCTCACTTACATCAATAACTTAGTTCACATATCGGTCAAATAATGTTGGTGCCTAGTTTTCTCTAAGAATAAGATATATTCGGTTTCAGTTTCATCTATCTTCATAGTAGAAAATGAGATTCTCTATGATTTATTTCTCCCAAATCGAATTTACACTTCCAAGACAAACTAACACCATGAAAATAAAAGTTTAGTGTCTTCCCTAATTCCTTGGTATGTCGATTTTGACCATTTTTCAGCAAATACTTTTTTTTTTTTTTTAAATTTCAAATTGACCCCAAATTTTAAATATGAGTTTGCAGTTATTAAAGAGGAGGTTTCCTGTCTCAATCACCTTGAATCACAAAATAGAAAATACTAAAACCCTAGAACGATTAGGGTTCTGTCATGAGGATTAAGGAGACATGTCACACACTTCTATTAATTTACTAATCACTAATAAATTAACAAATTGATCCCCGATAAACTATCATGTCAATAATTGCTTAAATTTGTCATTACGTGTAATCTAAAAGACTCTAATATTAATAGTAATATTACCAATTGTTATGAACGTGGACATTATTTCCAACAATTAGTATCATTATGGATAATGTATTTTCTTCACCTTATGTAATATAGTTGATATTGATATTGAATGGAGTTTGCATTGACATTAAATATAGTTGGTATTGTACTATAATAGTTACTAATATCAAAAAGTAAACTGCTACTACCAAAACAAAGGCAAGAAACACATAATTCCACTTCCCATACGGGCCACATATGAGAATTTCACATTAATGATTGTCCCACATAGGATGTTATGTGAGCAAAACCTGAAGAAACTTATCATAAGAACTAAGTGTATTTAAAAGACAACAAGGACTTATTTTGCAAAAAATAACATTAAGGATTAAATGTGTACAAACTAATAACCTTGAATAGTCAGTCATAAGGACTGAATGTGTATAAAATAATAAGTTCAAGGTCTTATTTTATAAAATAAACAATAAGGACTAAACGTGTACAGAGAGAAAAGTATGTTACCTTATTAAGTCATTTTCCTTAAGATCAATGATGTTTATTCCTCATTTTGATGCTTAATCTTAATTAAAAAAATTATGAGAGAAATTGTTGGTGTTCTTCGAGAGGAGATGAGTTGATCATATATATTAATGTTTTCTCAAGTTATGAAGGCATGGTATGTCATCCCCACTATATGGAAAATTTTAATATTATCGGTTGGAGAGAACTACAATCCAACTTATAATTTTCAAATATAGCTATAGAAAATGTTATGTCAAATTTTCAAAATCGAATCAAGACCATCCCCAACTCGTGGTTGCTTATTTCCGTTTTCAACTTTGGAGGTGGATGGATTAGATCCTTCTTGTTGAGTACCATTAGGTTCTTGTAGGATATCATCCAAAGATGTTGGATACTTGGATATGATAGTTGGAAAATCATCATAATTGTTATGTTTTAATTTGTTTTTCCTTTCCTTTTATTTCACATGACTCACAACCTTCTTTTCATCTTTTTAGCTACTTCTTGATTCGCAGTCTAGTCAGGCCGACTATAAAGGAAAAGTAGTGGTGAGATCACATTCCAAACATTCATTCATAAATGTTGGCATTCGATGTAGATGATTTGGTACAAACGTTTATAGACAAGTGAGAGAAAGACAAATGGGGTCAAAAGAGGCCTAATTTAGGAGGTATGTGATACATTAACGGAAAGCTCTTGGCGGCCGGAGCTCTTGACAATTACAAGATGCTCATCGATCAACCCCAAAATTCCGCTGTTTAGGCCTCCAATTTGCGATTTCCCCCAACTTTTGTGATTCTGTTTTATGACAGAATATATCATTTCTTGATTTTCAAATTTTCTTTATTTATTTAGCTATTTAATTTCAAGATTTTTTGTTAATTCTAATTTTCTAAATTTGGTTGTACTTGTCAAATTTAGCTCCATGGACCATTTGTAAGCCTTCATAACATCTTGAAATTAGTTAATAAAACCATCTTTGAGTTCTCTTTTTCATGTTTTCATTCTATGTTAGTCTTTAATGGTAATATTTGAAATAGAAACAACTCATAAAGGAATCTAGAGAAAATATTTAATACATGCGTACACTAATAACTTCAAATCAACAAAAAAGGTTCATCAACATGCTTTAGATTCTATGAAATTTGACAAAAAAATGATGTTTAAGGTTACATTAAGGGGTATTTGGATCAAAACTATAGAAAATTATATTCCCCATTCAAGAAATATGATCAAGTTGATCGTAGCAACAATAAGATGGTCATAGTACAATCCAATTAAGAACTACAGATCCTTTAGATTCTATGAAATTTGACAAAACAATGATGTTTAAGGTTATGTATTAGACTGTAATTTAGTAAACTCCATGTGAAATTTCTTTACTATGTCACATCAAGTGTTTGCAACTTTTATTACGAGTAAAGACTGATAAATCACACAAACACGACAATTAAAGATGCAACTTTTAGGATAGATGCATATTACATTATCACTTGTCGACTGAAGTATACCATTTTGATACATTGATCTATTTGAAATTGAAAGGTCTTATTTAGCTAACCATTATTGGATTATTTGATTATATTGGAACTTGAATTGGATTATGGGTTAGTAAACCTCTTGGTTTTGGATTATGGGTCTATGCACCCCTTTGACTTTGGTTTATGGATAATTAAACCATTTTTACTTTGAAAATTGTTCTATAGAACCCTTGATTTGAGATTGTTAAACCTTTAGTAATTTTTGTTGATTTTGGAGGTTTGATTCAAGTGTAATGATTTTCACTATTAATTTCTCTAAATCAGTCAACATTGGATAGTATCACCAGGCATTCCATTTCCTAACTATACTTTGGCATGTGCTTACTTTGAAGACTATAGAGATAGAGTAGAAGATAATGATGCCATTTTGATGGCTAAGGATTGTGTGGTAATCTTGAACTATGTTATTATACTGAATTGTCACAACCTCGCTCTTTTTGTAGCGCCCGCAGACTCGGACTAGTCAATTTAGAGCCCATAAGCATCAAAAATGACTTTTTGATAGAATATTATTTAGAATAAATAATCTTAACTAAGTTATAGTATATTTCACAAGGGTTCCGTACATATAAAGAACACTGAAATCCGAGTTATAATGAAGAAGTTATGACTCATCGAAGTTTCGCGACAAAACTGGTACGACACTGTGTGACGTAAAAAGTGAGTTTGCGATAAAATACTTTTTAACCTTAGCGATCTAAAGAAAAGCCATATTATACGTTAAATTGAGAGCGTGCATAAAAAGAACATTCAAATCTGACTTCGTATGAGGAAGTTATGATTTTTCTAAGATTTAGCATAATAGTGCACATCACGGAATTCGAATTTTAGATCGACCGATTTTTAGCCGACACAATCTAAACGTGAATTGAATATCTTGTTAATAAGAACTCAACAATATAAATACAGACGAAAACGGATGTCGGATGACAAAGTTATGAATTTTTAATGGACTTTACCTGTCTAGGCCTTTTAAAATATAACTTTAAAAATAAAGTCAAAATTAGCCGACGTAGTCTAAATGAAAGTTGTAGAGTACGTCTCCACCTATGCGTGGATATAAAGAACTTAGAAAACGGAGCTCATATGCGAAAGTTACAGAATTTAGAATTCGGAATAGGCTGAATGCGAGGGTACATGTGTACGCCCCGCGTAGATAACCATACGACCCGCGGTCTTGCATGCGCGGCCCAGAAGCTTCCACGTCGTCCCATCTGAAGTTCGCCACATGCCCCCTCGTATGCGCAGTGTATTCTCGTACGCACTGCGTACTGAAGTACGCCTAATATACTCCGAGGAGTACGCCCAGCGTAATCGAAGACCAAGGCCTATAAAAGGGATGCGAGGGTTGCCATAAATATTCACACCATAACCCTTCTCTCTCTCTCTCACTCTCTCTAACTTCTCTCTAAACTTCTCCCGGGCCTTAGTACTTCCCAAGTGCCAAGAGGCGAGTCTCGGAGCGCCAGAAGGATCTGAGAAGAAGTGCTTTTCGGTTCGTAAGTTCTGCCCTTGTAGAGCTCGGTTCCTAGCCAAACCTCCTGGTAAGTGAGTTATGCTTGCCCTACTTTAAGTATAGCTTATGTTTAAGTTCAATATCGTTATTATAAACTTATAAACAATATATATTATAAAATATATTATAATATTTTTTAAATACTTGTGGTACGGAGAATCTGGTTTGAAGGGCCGCATAAGGTTGTTGGATTTCAGAAGTGCTATAATGTCAAAATGGTCCTGCCCTCCGGTGTTTCATGTTTGGCCCCTGTCTATACATAGTGGTTGAAAAGTATTGTTTAACACTTATAAAACAATATCACTCGTAGATAGTCGCTATAAATATTAGACTAAAATCTAGCGGTAATGATACTAGGTTTCGTCGAAGGAAAATAAAATTGTTAGAAGCGAAACGCTGCCCGAGTTTGGAATCATCACTTTAAAAAGTGAGTGCATAGTCCCTTTCATGAACATGATTTTAATACAAGTATTGATTAAAGTATTAAATATATGTTTGCGTGTGAAATATTTGTTATTGCCTGAAATACGTGTTAAAAGCATATCTGATAATATATGATAATTTAGGATACAGAATAAACCTAAATTAAGTTAGATGGATATCGGGTAGTATCTACTTATGAGTGTGGTTGATATATGCACGGAGAGTCGAAATTTAATATTTGTAATTGATCCGAGAGCATGAATTAGATATTGTCATTTATCCTTAGTCCAAGAGTATGGAGAGGACATAGTTATTTGTCATTAATCCGGGAGCATGGATTAGACATAGTTAATTGTCTTTAATTCAAGAGTATAGAATAGGCATAGTTATTGGTCCAAGAGCATGAATTAGACATACCTGATCCGGGAGTATGGATTAGGTAAAGAGGTTAATTTTAGATCCAAGAGTATAGATCGTGTCGTTGTGAGGATCAACGGGATGGGGTAAAATGGCTTATATGAGGTGAAATTGTATATATTATGAGTTATATATATATATATATATATATATATATATATATATATATATATATATATATATATATATATATGATATAACATTGTGGGATTGAAATCTTTATGTACTCACCAGGTTTCCCAACCTGAACCATTCAGTAGTTTATTTGTATCATAGGTGTCGATACGAAACTACATTACACTGAGAGATTAAAGGAGATGTAAATCACTAGTGTAAATGATTGTAAGGTTTGTTTATGCTTATGTTTTTGTATTGACGATGACATCCTAAAGTTTTAATATAAACAAAATACATTTCTTCGAAAATGCTTTGATAATATATTTATCATTTTTTTCTAGGAACAAATTCCGCAATATTATTCTTTAAAATGTTTACTCTGATTTTTGAATAAGCATAAATAATTTTTTATTTAAAATGACCGTGAATTTGGAGATGTTACACTTTTTAACAATTAATATTATTTTGGTATTTAGGACTTTATTTTCCACACCAATGAACTTAAAAAAAACCTTTTGGAATTAAAATCTGTAACACCCATAAAAGTCATGCCAAATTTAAATTTTTTAAAACATTCAAAACTAATAATTATTACAAAATTTGTTTTTAAAATAGTTTAGTGTTAGAGTATCCCAAAATCAAATCATGAAAACATAAGGAGATGTATGATCACGACTTCAGCTTCCCGCGATCATCATAAGTACCTGAAACAAAATCAAGAATGTGACATCCTCAATTTCACGGCCAGAAAAGACCGATTTATTTATGCTTTATTTTTTAAAATCAGAGTAATCGTTTAAAGAAAACTGTTGCGGAATTTGTTCCCAAAAAAAATATGATAACCATTTATCAAAACATTTCTCAAAGAGAATGTATTTTCATTAAATAATAAAACCTCGGGATGTCATTTCGATACAGACCAAAAGCATAAACAGTATAAAATAGATCTTACAACAGTTATTTATGACTACTGATCTATAATCCAAAATCTCTCGTCAAGTCCACCAACTTATACTCTTGTGCCATCACCTGTAATGTAAAGAAAACTGAGTGGGTCAGGCTTGGGAGCCTGGTGAGCATATAGGGTTTTCAACCCACAATAATACATTTATTATATTCCATTATCAAACAATCAACCGAATTACCCATCCCCATTATTATCGTTTAATCTTCCCAAAAGATATTGTCCTAAGGGTCATCTCCTATGTCATGTTTACCTCTCATCTCCTTACATCTTATTTCCTTATATGTTTGTTCCTAAGAACTTTTCCTAAGGATCATCGCCTGCATCATATAGACAATACTAATTCGGGGATCACTCCCTCAATATGTGACTAGTAAGGGTTAGGGTATCATCGCATGAATTACATAGCCACAACATCGCCTGGACTCGTAAATCATAATAAAGGTTAGACTATCATCGCATGAATACGCAATCACAACATCGCCTGGACTCGTAATTCATAATAAGGGATAGACTATCATCGCATGAATACGTAGCCACAACATCGCCTGGACTAGTAATTCATCACCTATCTATCATCACCTAATTATCATCACCATTATATCCTCACCTTTCTCTTATCACATTCCTTCAACACACATCGACTATTTCATCTACCCATGTTCTACCCAACATATTTGTAGATATAAACTACATATATAGTTTAAATCATTTAACACCCATATAAAAACATCAATTCCAAGCCCATCTCAAATAGACAATTAATATATAACACATAGCACGTATTTCATAGCTAATACTTTATATTTATGTGTTAGAAGAAAGTGAATATACATTCACACATATAATCAACAAAATATACACATAACACATATTTTATATCAAATATTTCATAATTATGTGTTAGAAGAAAGTAACTACACACTCACTTGATCAGAAGATGATCGGACAGTACTACGGCTTGTAAAAGTAGTATTCTTCGGTAGATCTGGAAGATCTTCACAAAAATCGGCTTCTCGTGGGCAGAGCTTCGGCTCAGGAATCATACTTTTCAGGATCTTCGGGGCCTCGGGACTTGCTTCGGGGCTCGGGAATGATACCGGGGCTTGGGGATATTTCTTGCACGAAAAACGATGCAAAAACGCGAGAGAAAGAAGAGAAATGAGCAAATGAATCGGCTGCACTCGACTTCCTTTTATAGGGGCTGGAACTTCGAATTACGCTGGGCGTAATCTTAGGTTACGCTGGGCGTAACCTGGATAAGCCCGGTGACTCCCCCCTTGGATAATATCAAAAATTTATAATTAAATTTAATTTCGAAATATTTAATAAGCTTCAAAAATTCATATCTTCCTCATACAAACTCCTTTTTCGACGTTCTTTATATCGCGTAGGTGAAACTACACTCTACAACTTTCGCTTAGACTCCGTCGGCTAATTTTGACTTTATTTTTATTATATTATTTTAGTAGGCCGGGACAGGAAAACTCCGTTATAAATTCATAACTTCTTCATCCGACGCCCGTTTTCGCCTATCTTTTTATCGTTTCACTACAATTAACGAGATCTTCGATTCTCGTTTAGATTGTTTCGGCTGAAAACCGCTCGATCTCAAATCGAGTATTCGGGCTGCATACCACTATGTCGAAACTTAGAAAAATCATAACTTCCTCATACGAAGTCAGATTTGGACGTTCTTTTTATGCACGCTCACGGTTTAACATATTCTACGAATTTCATTTAGGTCGCTAAGGCTAAATATCGCTCTAACGTAAATTCACTTTTTACGTCGCGCTGTGTCGTGCCGATTCTGTCGCGAAACTTCAACAGGTCATAACTTCTTCGTTATAACTCGGATTTCAGCGTTCTTTATATGTACGAAATCCTTGTAACATATACTACAACTTAGTTAACACTATTAATTCTAAATAATCTTCTATCAAAAAGTCATTTTTGACGCTTATCGTCTCTAAATTGACCAGCCCTGATCTACGGGCGTTACAGTTATCTCCCCCTTAGGATGATTACGTCCCGGAATCATCAACGAAATAGGGCTTGCATAATGATTCCACACGTTGTTTCTTCATCCTAGGTAATAACCGTAACTTCTACGTTTCCTTGAAAGAGTGTTTAACTCTATGGCTTTCTTGACTACAGACGATGCCCAAATCTTACATCTACTTTTCGTACTATGTTGTACTTTCAATCGTAACCTTCAAGTTACAAAATAAATCCTTATTGCGGACTCCTTCTTCTTCCTGGGATAAATACATTCCTTTATCTATTGTAATAGACTAATGGGTCGTGTCCCGATGACCTCTCATCGTAGTCGGACTCAATTTATATGACCACTAGGGTCGGAATAACGACCATCTTACTAGTCATTACCGAAACAATGGTAATGACATACTTGAATAAAATGAGACCAATCACTAGCTTCTTGGTAACCTTGCGACTTTCCCTGATCCAAGTGCGAGTCCTGTGCTTCCGGTAGTATAGATCTCTACTACCATTCACACCTACTCATACTCGTCCCAAGTATTGTCTCGCAGTTAACCAAGTCACTATACATAAATCATATAATCATTTAACACATCAGATAACAAAACCAGGGTTTATATTATTTCTTGAAACTATAACACAAAAGTTCAAGTTCACCCTATACTATGCCTCTAATAGGCTACATCAAAAGTTACTATTCGCACTGCTACTTCATAACTTGATCCTTGGATATAAAATCCTCATCCTTGATTCGCTTCGTCAAGGATCATGTGGAATGCCTTTGGCTGTGGCGGTACGTTTTTCTTTGTAGCTTTGTCCTTCTTTGGGCAGTTCTTCGAAATATGACCACCATCTCCACATTCGTAACACTTCCTATTGTCGAACGTACAATCTCTCGAATAGTGACCGGTCCTACCACACTTATAGCAAGTCATTTCTCCATCGCATCTTTCGAAGTGCTTCTTCTTGCACTTTTCACACCACTTGGTTTCATATTTTCCTCCGGATTTCAAGAGTTTGGTTTCTTTGTCGATCATTGAAGATCCCTCGTGTTTCCTTTTCCCTCCAACTTCAACTCTCTCTAGACCCTTTGAAACGACCCAAAAATTTCAATTTTTATTATAACAAAACCATGGAACTAAGTATCACATAATAAAACCATACGTTGCATGTTTCAAAATAACATGATAAAATACTGTGAGGAAAACTGTATCACAATGTATCCAAACATAACAGGAAAACTGAATCAACTCCCAGGACAAAAACTGAAGTTGTGGTGTGTGCGATGCCATCATCCCGAGCTCTTCCCTTTGCTTGCGGAAGTACCTGAAACCAAAATTGAAACTGTAAGCACGAAGCTTAGTGAGCTCCGCGATACTACCACATACCATGCAATAACATATAAAGCACATACTGGGCCCTGCCCACTGCATCGGACCGAAGTCCGGGCTAACTGGGGCCTTGCCCCCTCCATCGAACCGAAGTCCAAAGCTGACTGACTGGGACCTTGTCCCCTACATCGGACCGAAGTCCGAAGCTGACTGACTGGGACCTTGTCCCCTACATCAGACCGAAGTCCGAAGCTGACTGACTGGGACCTTGTCTCCTACATCGGACCGAAGTCCGAAGCTGACTGACTGAATCACAACATAGCATAACATATCAATTAGCATAAACACATAAATCCTGTCTGAGCCACGGAGGCGTCCAACATACTAACTACTGCATTGGACCGAAGTCCAGAAACTACGGCTAACTGAACGGGCCGACATTGTGGCCTTAGACCCGTTCCTACTGGAAGGAAACTCACCTCGTGAACTGGCTGCTGTGTGTATGGCTCTGGAAACTAAATGCTGCTGCTCCGGTATCTCCCCGACTACAATTCCATAACACACTCAATCAGATGCTAATCACTGCATTGGGTAAAATGACTCTTTTACCCCTGGTCAAAGTCAACTCTCCCGGTCAAAGTCAACTTACAGTTGACCTGACTCGCCGAGTTGGGCCGCCAACTCGCCGAGTCCCTAGTCTCACTTCTCAACCCTACTCGTGGCTACTCGTCGAGCATGGCATCGACTCGACGAGTACCCTCTCGATTCAAAAACTCAGACAACCTGCATCCGACTCGCCGAGTCATATGAACAACTCGACGAGTTGTTCTTCGATCTAAGAAGATTGTCTTGGACTCGCCGAGTTGTATGAACAACTCGTCGAGTCCCACCATTACTGAGTCTACCCTTCGACTCACTGAATCTATCCTACTGCTCACTGGCCTCCACTCGGAATCACCCAAAGGGTAAAGATCGAGGACTCGCGACCGGACTCGCCGAGTCCGAAGAACGACTCGCCGAGTCACATGCATGCAGATCCTAAAAAACTCGATTCTGATCAAAACCACCGCATACAATTTATAGATCTGAGTTTCTAAGGCTGATTTACCACGTAAAGTTTCCAACTTTACGTGTACAACACATGAAAAAGGAGATAAAGGCTAAAAAGGCACTTAGAAGAGTAGATCTAGGGTTATCATGCAAAATGGCTCCATAAAGGTGATAGATCTACGATTTTGGAACTAAAACATGGCTAGATCCGAATGCTAATCAATCTAATGTGATCTCTCTACTAAGAACAAGCTAAGAAATGGCTAAAAGAGGCTAAATATGCTTGTTAAAGAGAAATCAATCATAGAAACAGAAGGGATTCGGTTAATACCTCAATAAACTCTGAAATGGGTGCAAGACTTTGGATCTTCTTCTTCTCCTTTGGATCTAGCCTCCTTCTTCTCTTCAAAACTCCAAGATTCACACAAGAAAAGCTCAATAACTCAAAGAAATGATTAGGGTTTGCTAAATGGTGCTCTGAGGGTGAAGGGGACGAGTTTGGGGCTCATAAGGTGGTTTAAATAGGGTGCAAACCCGGGGATTTAGGGTTTCTACCTGGCAGGCAGACTCGCCGAGTCCCGAATATGGACTCGCCGAGTCGCCGACTAACACGTGCTCGAAATCTCGTCCCTACTTGGCGAGTCGGGCCATAGACTCGCCGAGTCTCTCTCGAAAACTTCTAAATAAATGCTACGGAAGCAACATACCAGAAATGGGGCGTTACACCCTTTTCCCTTATTTGGGTCTCAACATTCTTGGCTGCCCATATGGCGGCTTTCAGAGTGGTTGCTTGCTTGACTATCGGACCAAAGTCCGCTGGTAATCCATTGGCAAATTTGTTGACCTTGGAAAGTTCAGTTGGAATTAGGTATGGAATAAGCTTCATCTTCTCCGTAAAGCTTGTAGCGTATTCAGTGACACTCAATTTTCCCTTCTTTAGATTTTGGATGATAATGTCAACTCTCCATCGCATCTTACAAGTAGCTCGGGATGATAATGTCAACTCTCCAAATACAACTCCAAACTCAATCACTTACTGATGGGTTTTAGACATAAGATCTTTCCTATGTGCACATACAACCCTATAGCTTGGGTCTAGGTTTCTCTAATTGAACTTGCAATAAATCCAATACTTTCATGGCTAGATCTATTGTAAACTAACAATCAAAACATATGAAAACAGATCTAGAATAATACCTTGAGTTACTTGCTTGAAAATCTTCTTCTTCTTGGAGCTTAGAGTCACAATTGTCACTCCTCTAATGGCTTACAAACACCAACTAGCAAGAAGATGATTTGAGAGAGGTAAGGAAGAGGGAAATCGGCTCTAGGGTTACTCCAATAACAAGGTTGTCGATTTCCACAACCCCAAGGGTCTATTTATACTATGAGCTCCTAGGGTTTCACCCTAAAACCCTAATTGGATAACTTAACCTCAAAGAAATCCAATATCCCTTCTAGATAATGCCTTGGACGATTTCTAGGTGATACATATCCCTAAAATCGTCCACCCCATATCCATAAGGATTCTTAGCTCAAAATACAACTATCTCACATTTGACAGTTTATACCCCTTTCTTCAATTAATCTCTTTAAGTCACAAAATTAATTCCTAATTAATTTATGACTTATATTAATCAAATAATATTATTATTCCTTTAACATATTATTCTTATAATACATTAATAATAATATCTCTTCTCTCTATATAAATCACCCTGTCAAGTTGCTATGGTGAAGGCAACCCAAAAGGACCATCACAATCGGGTCAAGTACTTACCAAATATAGTTACAGCCTTAGACACTAATCCAACAGTCTCCCACTTGGATAAGTCTAGTAACTATAAACGCAAACACAATCCGATTAGCAATCGTAGCTCTCAAAAACACTGTCAACTATGATCTTATCAATAACCTGTCCTTTAGATAAGGGATCGTACAGTCCTCTGTTTTGATATCGTGCAGACGATTTCATGAAACATTGTCATACTTATTGTCCAACAACTATTTTCTCAATCTCAGATTTATTTGACATAGAACTTAATTGAACACATCAATTCAGTCCTGACCGGGCCCGACACATAAGTCAAATCAAATCATCGAGCGGCCGTGATATCGCTTTTACCCTCTTAGGATAAAAGTAACAGATAAACTTCGACTTATATGCATTTACTTATCGACTAATCAACTATACACAACAATGTGTTTCATGACATCAATTTTCTAATGCGGTTTCACATTATCAATGTACAACCAATTAGTAAATAATAAACCATATATCTAGGTTTTAAGACCATATGATATTATCGTCTTGCAATCACCCCAAAGTGATTCCAGCAAGCGCGGGTTTATTCCAATGCTCAAAACTTGTTCATAAGCACTCATGAACAACCAATTAGTAAATAATAAACCATATATCTATGTTTTAAGACCATATGATATTATCGTCTTGCAATCACCCCAAAGTGATTCCAGCAAGCGCGTGTTTATTCCAATGCTCAAAACTTGTTCAAAAGCACTCATGAACATTGCAGCAAACCTTTGCTATGTTTAATACCATTTAGACAATCTACACACCAATTCATGACAATCTTCATTCATACCTACTTCGAACATATGAACGATTGTGGACAGTTTGAATAATTCGATTATTCTTAATAAACTCAATTATTCTGGAAGTCAAAACATGCAAAGGGAAACAATAGCTAAACAATTAACATAAGATAGTAACTTTACTTATAAACAATACTCTTTTATTTAATCATCAAATGTCAATTACATTTACCTATTACATGTTTCTAAAACTATCTAATCTAAACTAATATCATCTTTCAGCCCAATACTCCTAGCATGCTGCAAGTGCTTAACCCTGCTCAGTCCCTTCGTAAGCGGATCTACTAGGTTATCTTCTGATGATATCCTCTTAACCACAAGGTGTCCTTCTTCTACTCGATGTCTAATAAAGTGATATTTTCTGTCGATATGCCAAGATCTACCATGATCCCTCGGTTCCTTGGTCAAGGCAACCGCTCCTTCATTATCACAGAAAATTTCCATGGGCTCCTTTATAGCAGGAACAACTCCAAGATCGCCAATGAAGTTCTTCAACCATATTGCCTCTTTTGAAGATTCGCTCGCTGCAATGTACTCTGATTCGCACGTTGAATCAGCTACAGTTTCCTATTTGGAACTTTTCCAAGTTACCGCTCCTCCATTAAGGGTAAATACCCATCCCGACTGCGAACGGTAGTTGTCCCTGTCGGTCTGGAAACTGGTGTCACTATACCCTCGCACCTTTAAGTCGTCACTCCCTCCAAGGACTAGAAACCATTCCTTGGTCCTCCGAAGGTACTTAAGGATGTTCTTGACCGCAATCCATGCGCTTTTCCAGGATTCCCTTGATATCTACTGACCATGCTCAAAGCAAAGGCCACATCAGGACGAGTACAAGTCATAGCATACATGAATGAGCCAACTGTGGAAGCGTAAGGTACTTGGCTCATCTCAGCTATCTCGGCTTCGGTACTCGGACTTTGAGTCTTACTCAACTTTGTATTACTTTGTATCAGTAGTTCTCCCTTCTTCGAGTTTTCCATACTAAAACGTTTTAGTACCTTATCTAAGTAAGTATTTTGACTAAGTCCTATTAGTCTCTTACTTCTTTCTTTCACTATCCTTATTCCCAATATATAGGAAGCCTCTCTGAGGTCCTTCATAGCGAAACACTTCCCGAGCCAGGACTTTACCTCTTGCAGAGTCGGGATGTCGTTTCCTATGAGCAGTATCTCATCGACATACAAAACGAGAAAGCTAACTATGCTCCCACTGGCTTTGACATATACACATGATTCATCTTCGCTTTGTACAAATCCAAACTCTTTGACTTTCTCATCAAAGCAAAGATTCCATCTGCGAGATGCTTGCTTAAGTCCATAAATGGACTTCTCAAGCTTGCACACTCTATTTGGATGCTTCGGATCGACAAAACCCTCTGGCTGAGCCATGTAAACATCCTCAGCCAACTTCCCATTAAGGAAAGCGGTCTTGACATCCATTTGCCATATCTCATAATCATGAAATGCGGCAATGGCTAGCATCACCCTAATAGATTTTATCTTAGCAACTGGTGAGAAGGTTTCATCATAGTCAACTCCGGGAGTTTGATTAAAGCCCTTCGCCACCAGTCGTGCCTTATACATGTGCACATTCCCATCCACGTCGGTCTTCTTCTTGAAGATCCATTTGCACCCAACTGTCTTACGTCCGGGCACATTGTCAACCAAATTCCAAACTTGGTTGTCATACATGGATTGAATCTCGCTGTCCATCGCCTTTTTCCATTTTGCAGACTCCGGGCCTGCCATGGCTTCCTTATAG
The DNA here is from genome assembly GCF_002870075.4 of Lactuca sativa. Taxonomy (NCBI): domain Eukaryota; kingdom Viridiplantae; phylum Streptophyta; class Magnoliopsida; order Asterales; family Asteraceae; genus Lactuca; species Lactuca sativa. Next base: position 162,836,163 of record NC_056624.2, on the reverse strand, counting down.
CAATTAGGTTCATCTAGACTTATTAGTGTACTATCACTAATATACGTGTCCCTTTCGGTAGTAATATGAAAACAATACAACTGGGGTTGAACTCTAACTCTTTCGGAACGTCTAAGAGGTAAGGACTCGTCAATTGGTTCAACCGGAGTTTCCTCCTCGGGTTGAGCGCCAGCGGTAGAGGTTCCTTCATCACTCAACTCATGAATCTCTTCAAGATCGATCTGCCTCCCACTATCTCCTTGGTTTATGAGTTCTCGTTCTCGGAAAACCCCTCTCCTCGCAACGAAGACAACATTGTCACTTGGTCTATAGAAGAGATATCCAAAGGATTTCTGCGGGTAGTCGATGAAAATACATCGCTCACTACGAGATTCGAGCTTGTCATGAGTTTGTCGTCTTACGAAAACTTCACAACCCCAAACCTTGATATGTGCCAACGAGGGAGCTTTCCCTGTCCACATCTCGTGAGGTGTTTTGGCAACCTTCTTTGTAGGGACTCGGTTAAGGATATGGGCGGCAGTCTCTAAGGCATACCCCCAAAATGAGATGGGTAGTGAAGCACGACTCATCATAGAACGAACCATGTCTAACAAGGTTCGATTGCGCCTTTCTGCCACACCATTTAACTGCGGTGTCCTAGGTGGCGTCAATTGCGAAACTATTCCGCATTCCTTGAGATAGTCGTGGAATTCAAGACTTAGGTACTCTCCTCCTCGATCGGATCGAAGCATCTTGATCTTCCTGCCCAATTGATTCTCCACTTCATTCTTGAACTCTTTGAACTTTTCAAACGTTTCAGACTTGTGCTTGATTAAGTAAATATACCCATATCTACTATAATCATCGGTGAAAGTCACGTAGAAGCGGTTTCCATCCTTTGTGGTGGATCTAAAGGGCCCACATACATCGGTATGTATGAGATCCAATAACCCTCACCCCTCTCACAAGTGCCAATGAAGGGTGACTTGGTCATCTTTCCAAGTAAACAAGATTCGCACGTGTCATCTTCCCTAAGGTTGAATGACTCCAACACTCCATCCTTTTGGAGTTGGGCTATGCGTTTCTTGTTGACATGTCCAAGACGACAATGCCACAAAGATGCTTTATCCACACTATTGGAAGAATCCATACACAACACATCATTTCCTAGGTTATCTACAACGATAACAGTTTCATAAATTCCATTACAAGACATTGCTTCAAAGTATAAAACACCATTTAGATAAGCATAAATAGAACCATTCATATTATTAAACGAATATCTAAATCCTTGTCTAAACAAACCACAAAATGAAATGATGTTTCTTGCCATATCTAGCGAGTAGCAACAATTATTTAAATCTAAACCTAATCCATTACTAAGCCCTAAAGAATACACTCCAATCTTGGTGACAGGCGACGATCTTCTGTTTCTCGTGATTAGATTTATTCTTCCTTGCTCCACATCTCTATCTCTTCTTAGTCCCTACAAATCAAAACAAATGTGGTAACCACATCATGTATCAAGAACCCAAGAAATAGTATGAGATGAATCGTTAGATTTAATTGTGTATATACCTGCAAAAGATGGCTTGATCTTTCCATCCTTGATGGCTTGCAGATATTCCGGGCAGCTTCTCTTCCAATGCCCTATTTTTTGGCAATGATGGCACTCTGCCTCCTTCGGGTTAGGGTTGGGCTTGGAGGGATCAACCTCGGTCCCACTAGAAGAGGAACCATCTTGGGACTTTCCTTTGTAGTGGCTCTTTGACAGAGCCTTCCTCTTCTTGCCCCTTCCTGTCCTATAGCCAAAACAGGAGCAGCGGTTGGTGCGAGAGTTGGTGCAACAGACTTGTCCTTTAGGTTGCTCTCAGCAGTCCTTAGGAGTCCTTGGAGTTTGCTTAGGGTGACATCTTCCTTGTTCATGTGGTAGGTCATCCTAAATTGGTTGTAGCATGAAGGCAAGGAGTGAAGAACAATGTCGATGGCCAAATCCTCCCCAAAGTTAACATTTAACTTGCGAAGACGATCAACATATCTTTGCATTTTTTGCAAGTGCACGGTTAACGATTCTCCACTTCCCATCTTGGCGGTGATCATGTTGGTGATGATCTCGTAGCGCTCTTGCTTAGCACTTTGGTGGTACCTCTCCATCAATTCTTGATGCATTTCATAGGGATACATGTCCTCATAAGACTTTTGGAATTCTTGGTTGATAGTGGCTATCATGATGCAATGGACTTTCGTTGCATCACGTTCGTGTGTCTCAAAGATAACCATCTCTTCGGGAGTAGCGATTTCTGGGTTGACCTTCTCGAGCTTTTCGTCGAGGACATACTCTTTGTCCTCGTAGCGTGCAATGGTGCGAATGTATCTTATCCATTCGCTAAAGTTTGTACAATCGAAGGTCACCTTTTGGCAAAGACTCATTAACGTGAATGAGTTAGGAGCAACGTTGTTTGCGTTTGACATCTACAATTAGAAAGGACAAAGTTTGATTAGAATTGGATCCCTAATTAAACACCCAAAATGAAAAATTAGGGCTAGGACCCAACAACATTATTTACATATTAGAAAAGGGATGCCGTAATCCAACATGCAAATAATTTGGAGGTAAGTGAATGACGATTCAGTAATTCTTCACCTTGAAAACATAACCTTAAGTTTTTATTGAGAATTCCTAGATTTTCTTTGAGATTCATTGAACCTTTCAATGGCATGTTTAAATCTCGATATGTCCCTCTAGTTTGTGACTGGGATACCGAGGATCACAAAGCGGTTGTGAATAACCATGCAAATCTACACGGTGCCTTCATTGTTACAATCACCCATTCAATGTGCCGGTAAACCACACACGCTCCATCGAACTATGATAAACAATGAATCACCCTTTGTCACCTTTGCTTAGAACCAATTACTGTGCCGGTAAACCACACACGCTCCACTAACTTCTTAGCAAGGTTGCAAAGTGCAATTTCATGGGATTGCATCAATTTACTTTTCCTAAAGTAGCTAAGATTGGGAATTTGATAAAATAGTTTAGTTACTTTATAGATTCATTATATTTATTAATGAGGAGAGAGAGTTTCCCTATCCTACCCGTTCGGCTAACGACCCTCCACCAGTTAAGCAAGCGGTGGGTGTGAGTGTACACCCATTAAGTGCCATTTTATAGGCAACAACCTTATACCCACCTTATAGACCAACTTTGTGAATAAGGCCTACTAACGGTAAGACTAGCATTTTAATTTTACTTATATATTTATTAAGCTTTAATAATATAATAGTATATGGTTGAATTTTAAACTTGTAAAATTCTAGGGGTTGAAATTTAAATTCTTCTAAATTAAACTATTAATCACCAAATTCAAACTTCAAAACTTCAGGATAAATATTGAACTTTTCAAAACAATAGATATCAAATAAAAAATAATTCAAATTAAACAATTAATTTCATAATTATCTATTTTTGACCTAATCCAATTTTAGTCATTAGATAATTACCAAATAATCTTAAATAGTCCATATTTATAATATAAATAATTAATATTCACAGGATTTGAAATTATATATTCTTATGTCAAGGATAATCATTAAATTAGGTTAAAATTTGGATTTATACTTAATAAAACGATTTAGGTATCAATCCAAGACAAAACAACAATAAAATCCCGAATTATCCTCTGTCTGACGCTGGAACTCGCCGAGTCAAGCTTTAGACTCGCCGAGTAGGGCCAACTCGCCGAGTCCAAACACTGACTCGCCGAGTTGGGTCGGATAGAGGTGAAGAAAAACGTCTTTCAGCAAGCAAAACAGTTAAGCATCACATTCAATTGAAACCAATCATGTCTCTGATACCACTAATGGGTTTTAGACATAAGATATTCTTCTTCTTGGAGCTTGGAGTCACAATTGTTACTCCTCTAATGGCTTACAAACACCAACTAGCTAGAAGATGATTTGAGAGAGGTAAGGAAGAGGGAAATCGGCTCTAGGGTTACTCCAATAACAAGGTTGTCGATTTCCACATCCCCAAGGGTCTATTTATACTGTGAGCTCCTAGGGTTTCACCCTAAAACCCTAATTGGATAACTTAACCTCAAAGCAATCCAATATCCCTTCTAGATAATGCCTTGGACGATTTCTAGGTGATCCATATCCCTAAAATCATCCACCCCATATCCATAAGGATTCTTAGCTCAAAATACAACTATCACACATTTGATAGTTTATACCCCTTTCTTCAATTAATCTCTTTAAGTCACCAAATTAATTCCTAATTAATTTATGACTTATATTAATCAAATAATATTAGTATTCCTTTAACATATTATTCTTATAATACATTAATAATAATATCTCTTCTCTCTATATAAATCACCCTGTCAAGTTGCTATGGTGAAGGCAACTCAAAAGGACCATGCACAATCGGGTCAAGTACTTACCAAATATAGTTACAGCCTTAGACACTAATCCAACACTTACATCCACCAACGATCCACTTTCATAAATTCCGAATTTACTAAAATACTCTGAGAAGTCAAACTGGTCAACCCTTTGTCAAAGTCAAAGTCAATAGTCAAGGTCAACAGTCGATGTTGACCCAACTCGTTGAGTGTACTCTACTGACTCATTAAGTTCCGTAAGAACTCGGGAAACTGTGAAAACCCTAGTTGACTCGCCGAGTTTCTAGGCAACTCGTCGAGTCAGTGCGTTGTCCTAATGTCGGGAAAAACCCGAACTAACTCTTTGAGTCTTCTTACTCACTCGTCGAGTTCATGTAGAACCAATACAAACAATCTTCATCCGAATCAAGTTGGCTATGCAACTTGTCGTGTCCCTTCAATCCATTTCTCATCCATACGTTTTTAAGCTACCCCAAAGCTCCAAATTGCAGATCTAATCTCCTAGGGTATGGTTTCCACGTAAAGTTGCAAACTTTACGTACATGCATGGTCCTAAATGCCAAAACCAAGCTAAGGGAAAGGTTTAACCCAAAGAGAAGGGCCAATGCTTGCTAAATCTGATAACCTTATGACTATAGGGACCAAGAGGAGTCCAAAACCGAAGTTACAACTTCAGATCATGCCCAATACCCGAAATAACCCACAACTAACTAGAAAATGGCCCTAACTCTTTGCATGAAGAGATCTAGCTAAAGATAAGTCAAGGTAACGACATGTTACCTTTAAAATGATGCCAAGATGAAAAACAGTCAGATCCACTAGCTTCTCTTTGCTCCAAGCTCCTTAGATTTCAAGCCTCTTCACAAAATCCACCTTCCAAGCTTCTTTACACACAAAAATGGAGAGTAGGCGAGATTAGGGTTTTCTGAGCTCAAGAGGGATGGTAAGGGAGGCTAATAACCCTTTAAATAGGGTGCAAAATCCTGGATATTAAGGTTTCATTTTCCAGCTCCTACTCGTCGATACAAGGTCCTAAAACTCGTCGAGTAGACCCCATAGATCTGATGGGTTTGAGCCATAAGAACTTTCCTATGTGCACATGCAAACCCTAATGCTTGGATCTAGGTTTCTCTAATTAAACATGCAATGTATCCAAGACTTGTATTGATAGATCTAGTGTAAACATTCAAATCATAACATATGAAATCAGATCTAAAGGAATACCTTGAGTTGCTTGCTTGAATCTTCTTGTCTTTGGAGCTTAGAGTCACAATTGTCACTCCTCTAATGGCTTACAAACACCAACTAGCAAGAGGATGATAATAGAGAGAGAGGAGGGTGAGAAAATCGGCTCTAGGGTTTCTTGGGATGCAAGAGTGCCGATTTCCTCCACCCTAAGGGTCTATATATACTATTGGCTACTAGGGTTACACCTTAAACCCTAATTTAATAACTTAGGCCCTAAGCAATCAAATAATCCCTATGGACTAGGCCTTGGACGATTTCTAGGCTTCTCCAAACCCTAAAATCGTCCACCCTCTTATCCATAGAGATCCATAGCCCAAAATACAACTATCACACATTTGACAGTTTATGCTCCTTTATTCAATTAACCTCTTTAAGTCACCAAATTAATTCCTAATTAATTTATGACTTATATTAATCAAATAATAATATTATTATTCTTTATATTATTCTCATAATATATTAATAATATTTCTTCTCTCATTATAAATTATCCTGTCAAGTTGCTATGGTGAAGGCAACCCAAAAGGACCATGCTCAACCGGGTCAAATACTTGCCAAATATAGTTACAGCCTTAGACACTATTCCAACAAGATCATGCGGCCTGATCCATTTCTACACGACGAGTTGGGGGCATCCAACTCATCGAGTAGGTCTAAGAATATGACCATAAGCTATAAATTTTTATACTTGGGAGTCAGGGTGTTATAAAATCAACTGATTTTTAAAAGTATTTTAAACTACCCCTAATAGGGGTGTTGCGGTGATGACACCACAATCATGGCATAGGAACTCATAAACTAGATAATCTAGAACATTCATGATAATGCTATTAATGGTTGAGAATATGAGGATGAATGTTAGGTTGTTCTTAGCACTTGACCATTTATTGTGTTTGACTACGCATAAGATGATCCATAAACTTACTAAATTGGTGACTTGCTCATTTCTATCTCTTAGTTTCTTTTTATCATATACATATTTGATGAAAGACATTGAAAGTGTTACACGTTCAATTGTTTTTGTGATGACATTCTAGAATGCTTCACTATATGTTAGGTCTTGCAAGTCCTTTGTATGGTACACATGTGATGGTTCATGGGTTACTTGGTGTTAGACTTTATTTTTTTGTTTATACGCTTTGTTATTATCTTCAAAAGCATTTTCTACTTTAACCATCATCACCTTAAGGTGCCTAGGGAACCCCTCAAAGACAAATGAGACGAAAACTTTGTTAAGTTGTAGGGACTAATTCACCTTTGACCTTATGGCCGCTAGGCAGACCAAGTTTTTTGTTAGATTGTATGGGCTTGACCTTATTGACAGTTTTAGGTCAAATAACTAGTTTTTATATCACTTGAATTAGTGTAAGCTATTGTATAAAAAGCCATTTCATAGAAAGCAAAACTCTCTCTCTCTCTCTCTCTCTCTCTCTCTCTCTCTCTCTCTCGTTCGCCTGTGGACATAATTGATCATCCTGATCATCTGAACCACATAATTGATTGTATTTTTTTTTCATTTTGCGTTATTACTTTGTGTGAAATCGTTTATCGCTTTTTGACATTCTTAAACCCTATCAAGGTAGAGACTAATATGACTTAAGTTTGAGTATGTAAGTCTATATCATACATTTCATTATTATTATTGTACTATCATTCTTGTATTGTTTGGTTCGATGTATAAGTTTAAAAATGTAATGTTCTACTAAAAATGTGCTCCAAATGTGATAATTGGTGCTTTTAAAGGTATTAAGGTGAAAGAAGTTACTTTTTAATATATAAATATGTGCTTTTTCATTCAATTTTTTTTGAATGAAAAACCAACATTTAAAATTATAAAAGATGAAAAATCAACAATATTAATATAAAGAAATTTGATTATGTGGATCCTTTAATTAATAGATTAAATGAACGAATGATGATAATTGCAGATTGTAGTGATGGAGAACAAATATAACATGGATCGATTGTTGATTGCAACAAATAAGAATGACTACTGTCGAATGTTCGCAAGATGAGAAACGATGATTGGATAACAGAGAAGGGGAAAAGGCGAACAAGAGGTAAGGCACCCTTAAAACCGGGAAACAAATTAGGTAGAATTTCTATTAGAACGACCATGTATTCGAGGGTTCTATACCTAACAATACATACCTAACAACCACATATTTCTTCTTTCTTTCTCTCTCTCTCTCTCTCTCTCTCTCTCTCTCTCTATATATATATATATATATATATATATATATATATATATATATATATATATATATATATATATATATATATATATATATATATATATAGGCGGATTAAGGGCCAAGGAGGCCATGGCCCCCCTGGTTTTAACCTGTTAATATATATATATATATATATATATATTGATTATGTACAGTTATTCAATTTAGAAGAACGTAATTATAGAAACTTGAAAGGAAATCGTGACAAAAGTAAAAATTTAAAGTATTTGAGAATACCTATAAGGGTAAATGTCACTATAGCTCATTCAACTATCGTCATTTATCCTATTTGGTCACTAAAGTATTTTTTTTGCCCAACAGGTCATTAAACTTACAACTTACAGGTCTATTAAGTCATTTTCGTTAGTTTTTAACAGATCTTCCGTTAACTAGTAATTATAATATACAAGAATGGTCCCTATGATTTCAATTTCTTTCGTGGTTGGTCCTTTACTAGCATCGTTCGTCACTTACATCACTACTGTTCTTGAACATGTTGTAAAGTTGCTTGTTCTTGAATATTAGAGCTACCTGACCTGTTTTTTGTCTTCCAGCCGATGTAAAGTTGCTTGTCTGAACCCATGGATATCTGAAAGCTCACAATGTCACCATCTTTTAAGTTCTTTTCCTTCACAAATCGGCTCCAACCTTTGCTTAAAACGTAGCTCTGGCTACTATTCAAGTATGAGTAACAAAATCACAAAATCTCCATACATTCATCCCGATGTCTTCGAAATGTAAAAGAACTCCTTTGGAAGTGCTTCCACTTTGCAACGGTAAGTGCTTCTCTACATGCTACTTTGGTACCGGTTCAGTTTTCTGACATCGCTAGGGGTGACTGTCTTCTCAAAAAGTTGTTCCCGGGCGTTGACCAAGTTTTCGCTGGGGGTGACTGTCTTCTCTTACTTTGTTCTAGCTCATCATTATATGCGTGTTTCCTCAACAAAGCGTCGATCTCAACTTTTGAATGAGAATTAAAGAAACTAGCTTCCAACCCCGCTTCATCGGTGTCAAGAACCATGCTGCCCCCACTGCCGATCAATGGAAGCGTAGTCACCGGTGCTGCAACTGTTGAAGTTGTTTCTGTAGTTGTGCTTTGATTATCAATGGAACTTTCTTCCATTGTAATTAGTGTTCTTGAAGGAGATAGAAGCTGGAAGAAGAATGAGGTTCTATATATAGAGAGAGAAATATGATGTATATGAAGTGGGTGTAAGAGAAAGGTTGAGTATAATAGTTGACGGGGTTGCCCGAGGTAAAGGGTGGTGGTTGTCGGAATTAAACGGTGATGACGTCGGTGATGAACTATGTTGGTATAAGACCAACCACGAAAGAAACTGAAATCATAGGGACTATTCTTGTAAATTATAATTACTAGTTAACGGAAGATCTGTTAAAAACTAACGAAAATGACTTAATAGACATGCAAGTTGTAAGTTTAATGACCTATTGAGTAAAAAAAATACTTTAGTGACCAAATAGAATATATGACGATAGTTGAATGGGCTATAGTGACATTTACCCTACCTATAATTCCTAATTTGAAGGAAAAAACTTATCATCCGAAAAGAAAATATTGAAAAATTTTAGTTTTTAATAACCATGGAAAGAAAATTCAAACATTATTAAATTATAAAAAGTAAAACTCAAAACCTAAACCTTAATCATCAATCATCGGTGCCTCTCTTCTTGTAGTCTCGGTTACATGGTTGTCAAAATATTTGAGTCGATGAACCCCTGCCATCGAATGTCCGGGCTCTCTGCCTCTCTGGCTTTCGCGACTACGATCGCCGAAGAACCAACCGACTTCAGTAAATCTCTACAACCTTGCTTTACATGTAAGTCATACATCTTCTTTCCCTTTTGTGTTATGTTTTGTTCTTTCTCTTGTTAGAGATTTAGAGTTGCTTTAAGGTTTCTTTATTGCTTTTTATTTACTTGTCGATGGGTATAATACATTAGTAGACTGTAGTCACTTGTGCCTCTCTATGCTACCCTGTGCCTCATCACAATCACTCAGACTACAACGATAGCTGCTGACTTTTTTTTTTATCCTTTCATAGATATTTACATACATATGATTATTAGTCACATATATTTTATTAAGTTGTTTAGGATATAGTTTTGGTTTTTTTTCTTAAGAGACCATAAAATATAATTTTTTTTTCCTAATGCGTATGTATGACAGAATTTGAGACGATGGCATGCTTTTATTATTCTTTTTATTTTTGTGGTTATATTTGCATTGTTTAGTTGTCTAATTAGAGTTTGAGATAAATTGTTACAAAACTAATACTTAAACAAAAAGTATAAGGTTTCTTTGATATGTTGTAAATGTAAACCAAATTAAGCTTTTTCATATTCTTTTTTTTTTTTTTAAGTTTTAGTTTCAGCCTCTCTAATAATGTTGTCCGTGTTCCGCTCCTCTCTCTTTCTCTCTCTCTCTCTCTCTCTCTCTCTCTATATATATATATATATATATATATATATATATATATATATATATATATATATATATATATATATAGAGAGAGAGAGAGAGAGAGAGAGAGTCAAGATCAAATAAGAGGGAAATTTTTGGTAGGAAGGTAAGAAATTTTTTTAGATACATATTTTCTTAGCAAAAAATGAAATGAATCATTAGATGATTCAAAAGTAAGATGATTCACAAGAAAAAAATTCCAAAAAAACACCTTCATGATTCATTTTTAGGTAAATCAAGAAAAAAAAAATTCACCTTCGCCAAAAAAATAAGTCGAAAAAAAAATTACTTACCGGATATATATATATATATATATATATATATATATATATATATATATATATATATATATATATATATATATATATATATATATATATATATATATATATATATATATATATATATATCCAACCCCTTTGTTTAAATGAAAAGTAAGATTGATCATAAAACAAATGAGTGGAGATAAGAAGTGTCACTTGGAGAACTAAGAAGATTTATTATATTTTAAGTGGTAAAGACTTTGTTATATTAATTAGTCTCTTGATTGGTTGTAATATCCTCTTGTATATTTTTAAACTACGTTTGTATTACAGTTTTGTGTTTTTGGGACTTCTGCATGTGAAATTGTTTTATATAGTTTTACTATCGGTTTTAAATTAATACTTCAAACTAGCTTAGGTCTTAGGATGGGTGCTTCAAAAAAAATTATTAATATGATGGCGGTCAACATGTCTAACTTCTAATAAGCAAACATTACCATCGCCATCTACATTTAAGATCTATGTGTATACGGCTAGCATGAATCGAACACCATCACCACAACAACATGAGGAGAATGATTACGAGGAATCTTTAAACGACGATTAGTTAGTTTATACTATTGAACTAATTTGAATGATATGTATTTAGCTCTGAAAACTTCTATTGAAATTTGAACAATTTTGTATTAAATCTTTCATTGACAATATTGTCTTACATGTTTTCTAGGATTATTTGTATTATTTTATATATTTTTTGAAATATGAAAAAAAAATCTACCATAATAAATGAGAATGACTTTGCCACATGTCATTCTCTCATAAAATTAGCCACATGTAATTTTGTCATAAATTTGAGATATATATTTAATTTCCACTTGTCATTGCTTCAATTTTATTTTCAATCTATCATTAATTTAGTTTCTAAAAATTAAACCTACCATAATGACTATTAATTTTAAATTTTAAATTTTAAATTCAATTTCAAATAAATTTACAGTTTAAACCTTTATATTTAACATTTTGTTATAACTAACTCATTTAGTACACTAAACACATAATTTTAATTAATTTATTTTTTGCATGTTTTTTTCACATAATTTCACTTAATTCAATTTCAAATTCAAATAAAATTTCTATTTAATCGTTCGTACTTAACATTTGTTTTAATCAACCCGTATAATATACGGGTCTCACAACTAGTAATATAATATAATTTGAATGGCGATAGGCCTCCGTATATTTTGGAAGTTAGACCTATAGCAAGTTAGCAACAACATATTGTCGTATTGATTTTTTTTTCTTTTTGGTTTTAATTGTATGAGAACCAAGTACGGACGACTTTGATACTTTCAGTAACGATATATGTCGTCGCGGTAAAGACTATTTGTCATAGCGAACCAGAGCTTACAATAATACTTTACTAGTTGTGAAACCCGTATATTATACGGGTTGATTAAAACAAAATTTTAAATAGAAACGATTAAATGAGAAGTTTATTTGAATTCGAAATTTTAAATAAATAAAAATTATGAGAAAAAAAACATGCAAAAAATAAATAAATTAATATTATTGTTTAGTTATCAGACCCGTATACTAAACAAGTTAATTATAACAAAATGCTAAACACAAAGGTTTAAACTGTAAATTTATTTGAAATTGAAATTGAAATTGAAATTTAAAATTTAAAATTTGAAATTAATATCATTATGGTAGGTTTAATTTATGGAAACTAATTAATAATATATTAGAAATGGAAAATGAAATAAATGATAAGTGGAAAATAAATATATCTCTAAATTATGACAAAATGACATGTGACAAATTGAATGAGAGAATGACATGTGGCAAAATCATTTTTATTTATTAGGATAGATTATTATTCTCGTTGTATTATTACAGTTGAACTTTGACATTTTGTAGTGGTCCTCATGTTGGAACTACGAATACACTAAAAATGGAAAATTTTATAAGGACAAAGGTGTCAATCTCAAAAACGATTTATCATAGAGGAAAATGCCAATATAAATAGTGTATAAGATATGAAGTACATGGTATCACTTTGATACGGACCTACACTCTTTACACAAGTTTCCTTGTCTATTTTTAGATATGTGTACTATACGTTTTCTAATGGTCCTTCAAATCTTTTACAATTTACACCATTACGATACATAGTCACTTAGGAAACATGTAGTGCATGTGACTATTTGGATATTTTTTAAGCAAAAATATATATAAAAAAAACTTCAAAAATGGTCCCTGTGGTTTTCGAAAATATCAAGTTTAGTCCCTAAGTTAAAAAAACATCACAGATGGTCCCTGTGGTTTCAAAAGTTTTAACATTTGGTCCTTCCGGCTAACTCCGTTACCATTTAGCCGTTAAGTCGGGGGTATTTTTGGCATTCCACTACACATGGACCATTTATGAGGTTTTTAATTACTTTTTTTTTAAATAAATAAATATATAATATTTAATATGCAAGGGGTCCCACCCCATCTCTATCTCTCTCTCTCTCTCTCTCTCTCTCTCTCTCTCATAAAAAAAAACCCAACAACCTATATTCTCTATCTTCTTCCTCAAAATTCGATATGCTTACACAAGTTACCGTCTCCGATCTATAGCCTATCATTTCTGGATCTCGACTGCAAAAACTTGGGGTTTCTCAAATACATATCGGATTTTTCATAAATGACTTCACTGTTTCTTGCATGTAAAACAAGAGAATTATCAGTTTCTTTCAACTCCGTGGATTCAAGCCCTGTCATCTGGTGGTTTTGGATTACTAGAGCTTTTTCGTAATCTCCAGACGCGTGATCTTCATCAGCTTCAGAAACGTTTTGACTTTCCTCCGTTGTTGAATCAACTAATTCAATAGGTACTAACTGATTACCATTATGATCAAAGAAGAATTTGAGATCTTGTGGGAGAAAATCAGAAGTTGAATCTTCCTTCTTTTCAAGTTGATTCAATTCTGTTTCAATTTCAAAATTTTTTGAATCCCACGTATCTTTCCCGTCATAATTCATCTGAGCCTCTTTTCTGCTCTGAATTTTAAGGTTTTCTTCCATCGAATCTTATCCAACTTTATCATTGGAACTTTTGATCAAACCTTCGCTCTAAGTGTGCTCCAAAACATCACAAGAATTCCTAGTCACTACAAAACTATCAAAACTTTTCTTATGAAACTTCAAACCACAGCAAGAACACTTCAAGTTCTGTTCATTTTCATCTTCCCCATCATTCTGTTTCACCTGGCATTGGAAATCCAGATGAGATGAAAACAATCTTCACATAATTCTTTGATTTCTGCCAATTTTTTGTGATTTGGGCAGAAGCCCAAGAAGGAAACCTTTTTGGAATGTAGTTCTTAGAGAAGATCGCAGTGGGAATTACTGTTTTCGGGTTCTAAGAAATGATGAAGGGTAGAACACCACAAACAGTGTGGCTTTAGGGCGAAGAATTGGGAAAATTTGATGATGAGAAAAGAGAAGAGAAAGTTGAGGAGAAGGAGAAGTATGAGTGTCCATTCAAGAACAGCATAAATGAGAATGAGTGTGATGTTGTTTGTATTCGTGTGCACCATGGTTGCAAATTTGTTGGCTGCCATGGTTGTCGCTACTCTGTTTTTCTTGTGAGTATTTACACACACACACACACACAGAGAGAGAGAAAAAGAGAGAGAGAGAGAGAGAGAGAGAGAGAGAGAGCGAGAGAGAGAGAGAGAGGTGGGACCCTTGCATATTAAATTTTATTTATTTATTTATTTAAAAAAAGTAATTGAAAACCTCATAAATGGTCCCTGTGTAGTGAAATGCCAAAAATGCCCCTGACTTAACGGCTAAATGGTAACGGAGTTAGCTGGAAGGACCAAATGTTAAAAGTTTTGAAACCACATGGACCATTTGTGAGGTTTTTTGAACTTAGGGACTAAACTTGATATTTTCGAAAACCACAGGGACCATTTTTGAAGTTTTGTCATATATATTTATATCTTTTTTCTTTCTATCCATCATCTTATCAAGTTTAAACTAAGAGAAGTATAATAAAGTATTATTTTTATAAAATTCTGACAAGTGTCACAATCTTAAGTATTTATGAAGATGATAAGAAAAAGAAAATAGAATATTTGATTTCTAATTCCAAATAATATTTGTTATACCAATTTTGCATATTTTATATGGAATGTTTAATTTTTCTATAATACATAAAAATAATATTAACTAGTAAAAAACCTTAGGCTTCGCCCCAAGTCGTTTTTTATTATTATTTTTTAATTGTGGAAACATTGTGAAAAACAAAAACCAGAAGCCATAGGAAGATCATATTTTTAGAAGCAGCTAATAAATGACTAAAATTGTAAAAGTTTGGAAAATGGTGTGGCAAAACGAAGGTCAATATTTCAAATTAATTTTTGTTAATAGATTTTAATTTTATTGTTATACTAATTTTGCATCTTTTATATGACATTAGGGTTGTCAACGAGGACAGAGGTTGCATCTCTCGCCCCCACCCCTAAAATTTGTCCGTTCCCCCACTATCGCCCCCTCCCATAAATCTATAGCCTCCCCATCCCCGCCCCCGCCCCCGTTTGGGCTGTCTTTTTAGGCTAAAGACGTTTTTTGGTCTAAAAGAAGTTTTTATTTGAAACTATTTTTTTATTAAAAAAAGTTATTTATAACATAATTTAACATGTTAAAAATAAAAATATTATAACATCTCAAAAACATTATACTAGCAATTTAAAAACATGGTACTTTGTTGATTTTGGAAGCTCATAATCATTGTTATTATTTATTATATATATATATATATATATATATATATATATATATATATATATATATATATATATATATATATATATATATATATTAACGGGGCCCATTAGGGGTTCGAGACGGTATTGAGCACCCCACCCCCGCCCCCAAATTTTTAAACAAATATCCTTATATGGGACCGAGGTCCCACGAGACTTTTTGACATCCCTATATGGAATGTTTAATTTGTCTATGATACAAAAGAATATTAATAATATACTTTGTACTAGTATTCAAATTAATTTTAGTTAATGGGTTTTAATTTGGACTTTTTTAGATGAATTTTGTATATGTTATAACTCTAAAATATTATATTTAGCGAACCATTTTTTTTAAATATCATGTTTACCCTTTATAAAACTTTAACATATCATAGTTGTCCAAATTTTTATTTTTAATATTTTTAACCTTTTATAATCATTCAAAATCCTTATTTTTATGGGTAAGTATTGTATCCTTATTAAAAATCTAAGACAAAACTACAAAAATGATACCTATAGTTTACCAAATGTCACAAAGTAAGTCATTTCTATTTGTTTTTATGAGAATGGTCCTTATGGTATGTAAAAGTTGCTCATATGTCATTTTTTACTAACTTCGTCCATATTTAGCCGTTAGGTTATATCACGTTCATCTCACGTAGGGGTATTATACTAGCAATTTAAAAACAGGGTATTTTGTTGATTTTGGAAGCTCAGAATCATTGTTATTATTTATTTTATGTATATATATATATATATATATATATATATATATGTGTGTGTGTGTGTGTGTGTGTATATATATATATATATATTAATGGGGGCCCATTGGGGGTTCGGGACGGTATTGCGCACCCCACCCCCGCCCCCAATTTTTTAAACAAATATCCCTTATATGGGACCGAGGTCCCACGAGACTTTTTGGTATCCTTATATGGAATGTTTAATATGTCTATGATACAAAAGAATATTAATAATATACTTTGTACTAGTATTCAAATTAATTTTAGTTAATGGGTTCTAATTTGGACTTTTTTGGATGAATTTTGTATATGTTATAACTCTAAAATAATAAAATATTATATTTTGCGAACCATTTATTAAATATCATGTTTATCCTTTATAAAACTTTAAAATATCATAGTTGTCCAAATTTTTATTTTTAATATTTTAAACCTTTTATAATCATTCAAAATCCTTATTTTTATCAGTAAGTACTGTGTCCTTAATATAAATCTAAGACAAAACTACAAAAATGGTACCTATAGTTTACCAAATGCCCAAGGGAGAAGCTAGTAAGATGTCTTGGGAAGATTTTTTAGTGCAACTGAAAATGCAATACTGCTTTGAGCAGGATCTTCTGGAAATCAACAATGAGCTCCAGAATCTAAATAAGGGAAGATTGAGTGTCACCAAGTACGCTATTAGTTTTACGGAGAAGATGAAGCTTGTTCCTTACCTGGTTCCAACGTAACTCTCAAAGGTTAACAAGTTTGCCTGTGGATTACCAGCGGACTTTGGTCTGATAGTCAAGCAAGCAACCACTTTGAAAGCTGCCATCTTGGCTGCTAAGAACGTTGATACCCAGATAAGGGAGAAGAATCTGGAGAGGGCCGAAGTGCGCGAGAAAAGAAAGTTTGAAGGATCCTCAAGGTCCGATGAAAAGAGAAAAGTCTCGAAGTATGATTCAAAGAAGTTCGAAGAAGGAGCACAATGGTGTGATAAGTGCAAGAGGAAGCACATTGGGAGATGATCTAAAGAGATGACCTGCTTCAAATGCGGGAAGACTGGTCATTATGCCAGTGAATGCACAACCAAAAGAGAAGTCTGCTTTAAGTGTGGTGAAGAAGGACACTTCAAGCAAAACTGCCCAAGAAGAGAAGGGGCTACAAGGCCGAATGTGCTGCCACAGCCAAAGGCAAGAGCATTTCAAATGATCCTTGACGAAGCAGATGACAATGTGAGGAATCAAGGATGAAGACTTCATATCAGGATATAGCTAGTATCAGGAAGTGTAGCCTATTAAAGGCGTAGTATCTGAAGTGTAGCATTTCAAATGATCCTTGGTTTTGTTATCTGATGTGTTGAATGATTGTGTGATTTTGTATGGTGACTTGGTTGACTGCGAGACAATACGTGGGACGAGTATGAGTAGGTGTGAATGGTAGTAGAGGCCTATACTACTGGAAGCATAGGACTCACGCTTGGATCAGGGAAAGTCACAAGGTTACCAAGAAGCTAGTGATTGGTCTCGTTTTATTCAAGTATGTCGTTACCATTGTTTCGGTAATGACTAATGAGATGATTGTTATTCCGACCCTAGTGGTCATATCAAATTGAGTCCGACTACGATGATTTTGTTACGTGGTTCCGAGAACCGAGTTCGATGTAGTATTTGACTTAAGTCAGAAGATTGAAATTAATGCGACCAATTGTATCGCGTTCGTTGTTAAAGAAGTTAGTAGCTAGAAATGCTACATGCTAAAATGTGATCATATCACATTAAACCATGAAGGAAGATATATTCCATTCTGGAATTGGACTCTAAGAGACTTGAGTCTAAGTGTTGCATCATTTGAGGAAAGGTCATTAAAGCACGACGCATCGGTCTGTTACAATAGATAAAGGAAAGTATTTATCCTAAGAAGAATAAGGAGTCCACAATAAGGACGTATTTTGTAACTTGAAGGTTATGATTGAAAGTCCAACATAGTACGAAAAGAAGATGCAAGATTGAGCATCGCCTGCAGTCAAGAAGCCCTAGAGTTTGATACTCTTTCGAGGAAAGTTATTACCTAGGATGAAGAGATAACGTATGGAATCATTATTCAAGCCCTATTTCGTTGATGATTTCGGGACGTAATCATCCTAAGGGGGAGATAACTGTAACGCCTGTAGATCCGGGCTAGTCAATTTAGAGATGATAAGCATCAAAAATTACTTTTTGATGGAAGATTATTTAGAAGGGTTAATATAAACTAAGTTGTAGTATATGTTACAAGGATTTCGTACATATAAAGAACACTGAAATCCGAGTTATAATGAAGAAGTTACGACCTATTGAAGTTTCGCGACAGAACCGACACGACACAACGCGACGTAAATAGTGAATTTATGTTAGAGCGATATTTGGCCGTAGCAATCTAAATGAAAGTCGTAGAATACGTTAAACTGAGAGTGTGCATAAAAAGAACGTCCAAATCTGAATTCGTATGAGGAAGTTATGATTTTTCTAAGTTTCAGCTTAGCAGTATGCACCCCGAAGTTCGAATATGCGATCGAGTGATTTCTAGCCGAAACGACCTAAACGAGAATCGAAGATCTCATCGATAGTAGTCCAACGGTAAAAAGACAGACGAAAACAAACGTAAGATGAAGGAGTTGAGAATTCCTAACGGATTTTTCCTGTCCCGGCCTACTAAAATAATATAATAAAAGTTAAATTAAAAATTATCCAAGGAAGTCTAAACGAGAGTTGTAGAGCATAATCTCACCTACGCGTGGATATAAAGAACGTCGAAAATGCGAAAGATATGAATTTCTGATGTTCGGAACACAAATTTCGAGGTTGTGTCAGAGCTCACGAGGTGAGCACAGTGCTCACGACGTGAGCATAGACTAAACACCCTCCAGAGCAAGTGGATGAATGATGAACGCAGTGACCTACTAAGCTCATGACGTGAGAACTAAAATCTCACGACGTGAGTACAAAAAATGGCCCTATAAATAGAAGCTGGAGCCCAGCCGAGTTTTGTTGCTCAATTTCTTTCCTCTCTCCCGTATTACATCGTTTTACGTGCAAATAAGTACCCCCAGAGCATCGATAGTTATGGACCTAGCACCTGTTAGAGAAGAACTTTGGTAGCTACATATTAAGGTATAGTTAATTATCCCTATTCCGGGAGTATGGATTGGGCACATTTATTGGTCTGGGAGTATGGATCCGATCAGGATTTAGGTATAGTTAATTGTCTCTATTCCGGGAGTATGGATTTGGCACAGTTATTGATCCGGGAGTATGGATCAGATCAAGAGGTTAATTTAGATCCGGGGGTATGGATCAGATATACCAGATTCGGGAGTATGGATTTGGTAGAGAGATCAGTTTTAGATCCGTGAGTATGGATTTGGTAGAGAGGTTAGTTTTAGATCTGTGAGTATGGATTAGGTAAAGAGGTAAATTGTGATACGAGAGTATGGATCGTTTCATTGTAAGGATCGATGGGGTGGGATAAGTGTTGCTTGTGTATAGTGAAATTGTATATGTTTGTGAGTTCTAATATATATATATATATATATATATATATATATATATATATATATATATATATACACGATACAACATTGTGGGTTGAAAACCCTATATGCTCACCAGGCTCCTAAGCCTAACCCACTCAGTTTTCTTTGTATTATAGGTAATGACACAAGAGTATAAGTTGGTGGACTTGACGAGAGATTTTGGATAATAGACCAGTAGTTGTAAATAACTGTTGTAAGGTCGAATTGTACTGTTTATGTTTTTGGTCTGTATCAGAACATGACATCCCGAGGTTTTATTATTTAATGAAAATACATTCTCTTTGAGAAATGTTTTGATAAATTTTATCATATTTTGTTTGAGGAACGAATTCTACAACTCTTTTAATCAAAGGATTACTCTGATTTTATAAAACAAAGCATAAACAAATCGGTCTTTTCTAGCCGTGAATTTAGGGATGTCACACAGCGCTCCCCATGAAGAATTGCTTGATATGATGAACTTCTTGCCTAACAACTCCTAAAGCTGAGAGGACAACTCTTGAATCTCAGGCGGTGCCAAGCAGTACAGTGCCCTAGTAATCAGAGCCTAACCTGACACTAGATCAATCCTGAACTCAACCTTCCTTTGGGGGGGCACTCCGGGTAACTCCTTCGGAAATACATCGACAAACTCTCTAACAACTGACACATCAGAAACTGAGGTCTGCTCCTGTTTTGATATGTATCCGGCTTCATTCCTGCTCCGTGAGGGATGGAAAAAGGGGTCCTAAGATGTCCAGGTTACACTTTGCTTCCCCAGTGGCTTCGAGTGGCTAGCCTCGTTCATCCTTATCACCTATTATCCTTCCTTGAAGTTCTTTATGCGTACCTGTTTGTCGTAAAAGTTTTCTGTACGGGCTTTCTAGGTTGCTTGTCGTAGTCGATCAGCTTGGCGTTTCTCGTCTAACATGTCCAGGTCCTGTTGTCATTCTTCCTCGTTCAGGATTTCATCGAAGTCGGTTACCCTCAACGATTCACTTAGAATCTCGAGCGAGAGCACCGCTTCCATTCCGTATGTTAGGCTGAAGGGTGTCTCCCCTGTTCCTGACCTCACGGTGGTGCGGTACGACCACAACACTGTTGGTAACTCTTCTGTCCAGACCCCTTTTGTTTTCATTAGGCGTTTCTTGAGTCCATTCATGATGGTCCTATTTGATACTTCAATCTGGCCGTTTTCCTAGGGGTGTGCGGCCGAGGTAAAGCGACGATGGATCCACTTTTCCTCGCACCATTCTTTGAAGGGGCTTCCCTAGAACTGTGTGCTATTGTCGCTTATTAGGACCTTGGGGGTGCCGAACTAGAATAGGATGTTTTTCTACATGAACCAAATCATCTACCTGCCCGTAGTCGTGACTAGGGGTTCCGCGTCGATCCACTTTGTGATGTAGTCGACCGTGACCAACAGGAATTTTAATCCCCCTAGATCCGTCGGGAATGGTCCCACGATGTCGATGCCCCATTGTTGGAAGGGTCACGGGCTACTGATAATGGTCATGGTTGTTGTTGGCTAGTTCTAGAACGGGGTGAAAGCCTAGAATTATGGGAATTTCCTTGTGACCTTTGCTCCGTCTTTGTATACGTTAGGCCAATACACCCCTAAATGTAGTATCTTACCCATGAGTGCATGTGCTCCCTCATGTTCCCCAACTTCGCCTGAATGGCTCTCTTCTAGGAGAGCTTGGCCTTCCTCATGCGAGATGCATCTGAGCCAAGGTGCTAGGTAGCCTCTCTTGTAAAGTTTCATGCCTTTTACAGTGAAGTGGAGCGACTTGATTTTTATCTTCTTGGCCTCTTCCAGATCATCTGGAAGGACCCCGTGATGCGGATAGTCTAGGTATGGCTTGGTCCAGTATGGCAATTCTACGATGGCATGGACTCGTTTGTTGTCGATGCTCCTTTCTCCTAGGACCTCTACTAGTACCTTCTTCGTTAGGTGGTCGAAGGACGTCGATGCCAACTTGCTAAGAACGTCATCCCTTATGTTGTCCCCCTAGGTATTTGTTTGATTTTGAAGCATTTGAACGAATGCGCCAATTGTCGTTTTTTTCCAGGTATTTTTGCATTCTTCAATCTTTGGCTTTGTAAGTACCATTCACCTGGTTGGTTATTAGTAGTGAATCGCTGAAAACCCGGAGATGCTTTGCATCGACTTTTTGTGCCAATCTGAGGCCTGCAAGAAGCGCTTCGTACTCTACCTCGTTGTTCGAAACTTGAAAGTCGAATCTCAAGGCATATGTTAGTTCGTCTCCCTTGGGGTTTTTGAGGATGAGGCTTGCACCTGAGGCCTCCTTACTTGTTGCGCCTTCGTTGTGTAGTTCCTATATTTCTTTGCTTGCGTCGGGCTCTAACGGATCTGCTAGTAAGGCCTTTGGTGTTCCTCCAAATGCGCCTGGTATTTCGACCGAAAAGTCTACTGATGCTTGCGCCTTGATACTATTACAGGGCGATAGTCTATGTCGTGCTCGCCCAACTCTATTGCCTACTTCGCTAGACGTCCCAACCTTTTAGGCCTTAGCATGACCCGTTTTATTGGGAAGTTGGTCAGTACTTTGATTTTATGTGCTTGAAAATAGCACCGTATGCATCTGGTCGTATAGATTTGGGCCAACACTAGTTTTTCCAGGATTGGGTAGTTAGTTTCGGGGCCTTGTAATGCCCTGCTTATGAATGTATTGGTAACTGCTTCTTGTTTCTTTCTACCGTTAGTATTGATGAAATGGCTTCATCGGCCGTTGCGAGATATATTTGTAAGGCTTCTCCCGGGAGGGGTCTCGCTATTGTTGGTAGTTGGCGAAGGGCTTCCTTTAGGCATTGGAAGGTTGCATTTGCTTCTTTTGTCTATCTGAAGTTACTTTTGTCGACGCACTAAAGCGCTTCCTAGGATCTCCTAAGATTCCCACCTCGCTTAGCCATCAACTGTTGAAAAACTCCTACTAACGTTGGCTAACTACACAATAGGTCCAAATCAATGACTCTAATATTATTTATCCTTCGTAACATGTAACTTAACATATTCATTTAACAATTAACTCACATCAATATGAGTCATACAAAGCACTAAGCAAGCAACATTCGAGCTGTAAAACTCTATAGGCCACAAAACATCAACATGTATCCTTCCTAATAGGCATCTCTCCTAATAGTCATTCTAGCATGCAACTCAGAATATTAAGGAGTTTTGAGCACTATAACAACCTTATGGTGCACATGCAACCCTAATGCTTTGGATCTAAGTTTTCTCTAATTATACATGCAATATTGTTTCCAAAGCATGAAGCCTAAACTAGCATACAAATATATGGTATATGAATCATAAAACTAGTTAGAAGAGTACATCTTGTTGTATCTTGTTGTATTTGGCCTTTAAGAACTTAGCACCTCAAGTGTGACGCCTCAAATGGTTCACAAAATACCACCAACAATTGGAGGACTTGAGAGAAGGGTTGGAGGCACTCAAAATCGGCTATAGTTTCTCTAAGAAGATTGGTGTGTCCAATTTTAGGCCAAGGGGTTACATATATATATATATATATATATATATATATATATATATATATATATATATAATGTAGAATTCCAAGGGTTATGTGTAAACCCTAATTCTTACACTTGGGCTTGTAATGGACTAACACTTCATGGATCCTTTCATAAGC
This sequence comes from Lactuca sativa, assembly GCF_002870075.4. NCBI lineage: Eukaryota > Viridiplantae > Streptophyta > Magnoliopsida > Asterales > Asteraceae > Lactuca > Lactuca sativa. The sequence continues at coordinate 162,812,800 of NC_056624.2, read as the reverse complement.
TTAGCCCTTCACTAATCAATCATGGATTATTAGCCCGACCTATATGTATCATTTATTTACACAATTAGCCCCTATATATTTAATTAGTCATTTTTTATCACTAAATTAATTCCATATTAATTCTTGATCAATACTAATTAAATAATAAACCTCTTTCTCATATATCCATCCTATCAGATTATTCTGGTGAATGCAACTAAAAATAGACCATGCTACTCTCAGTTAAAGTACATACCAATTATAGTTACGGGCTTAGACACCTAATCCAATAGTCTCCCACTTGGATAAGTCTAATAACTATAACTGTAAGTACGACTTAAAACCGACTAGCAATCGTAGCTCTTAAAAGCCGTTTTCGAACTCTGACGTGCCATTTTAGATAAGGGATCATATAGTCCTCTGTTCTTCAAGATATCGTGCGGACAAATACATGGAACATAGTCATACTTATTGTCCAGCAGTTTGTTTCCCGATTTTCGATTTTTTTGATATAGAACTTAATCGAACACATCAATTGAGTTCTGATTGGGCCCAACACATAAGTCAAAACAAAATCATCGTGGGGCCCAAGATATCGCTTTTAATCCTCCAAGGATAAAAGGAACAGATAAATTCGACTTATATGCTTGTACTAACTACTCGTTAAATCATACACAATGACACGTTTTATAACATCAAGTTACTGATGCGTTTTCGCACTATCAATGTACAACTAACTCATAGTCAGCAACTCATACATCTCGGTTTAAAGACTATATGATATTATCGTCTCACAATCACTCGTGATAAATTTTATGAATTGATTCATGTGAGCGTGGGTTTAATCCAATACTCAGACCTTATGTGCACTCATTAATGTTGTAGCAAACTTTTGCCATGTATAAACACTCTAGACAATCTACAAGCCAAATTCATGACAGTCTTGCCTTAATACCTACTTCCAAAGTATGATCAACTGTGGATAGTTTGAATAATTTTATTATTCTGGAAGTCAAAACATGCAAAAATGAAACCATAGTAAACAATTGACACAAGGTAGTTACTTTATTCATAAATAAAACTCCTTTTATTTAATCATCAAATGTCAATTACATTTTATCTATTACAAGTTTTTGAACAACTATCTAATCATTAAAACTAATATCGTCCTTCAGCCCAATGCTCCTCGCATGCTATAAGTGCTTAACCCTACTCAGTCCCTTCGTAAGGGGATCTTTTGGGTTCTCCTCCGATGATACCCTCTTTGCTACGAGGAGTCCTTCTTCTATCCGATGTCTTATGAAGTGATATTTGTTGTCGATGTGTCTGGATCTGCCATGATCCCTTGGTTCCTTGGCTAAGGCGACCGCACTCTCGCTGTCACAAAAAATCTCCATAGGCTCCTTTATAGCTGGTACAACTCCAAGGTCTCCAATGAATTTCTTCAGCCATATCGCCTCCTTTGACGCTTCGCTTGCTACTATGTACTCTGATTCGCACGTTAAATCAGCTACTGTATCCTGCTTGGAATTCTTCCAAGTTATTGCTCCTCCATTCAGGGTAAATACCCAGCCCGACTGAGAATGAAAATTATCTCTGTCGGTCTGAAAACTGGTGTCACTATACCATGTCACTCTCAAGTCATCACTCCCACCGAGGGTAAGGACCCAGTCCTTAGTCCTCCGTAGGTACTTAAGAATGTTTTTTACCGCAGTCCAGTGAGCTTTACCAGGATTCCCTTGATATCTATTGACCATGCTCAAAGAAAAGGCCACATCAAGGCGAGTACAAGTCATAGCATACATGATTGAGCCAAATGCAGAAGCATATGGTACTCGACTCATCTCTGCTATCTTGGCCTCTGTACTCGGACTCTGAGTCTTACTCAGTTTAATATTGCTTTGGATAGGTAATTCACCTTTCTTGGAATTCTCCATGTTGAAACGCTTCAACACCTTGTCCAAGTAGGTACTTTGACTAAGTCCTATTGATCTTTTACTCCTGTTTCTCAATATCCGTATCCCTAGAATATAGGCAGCTTCCCCAAGGTCCTTCATAGCGAAACACTACCCAAGCCAGGACTTAACCTCCTGCAAGGTTGGGATGTCATTTCCTATGAGAAGTATGTCATCCACATACAACACCAGAAAGCTAACTATACTCCCACTAGATTTGACATATACATAGGACTCATCCTCGCTTCTCGAAAATCCAAACTCTTTGACTTTCTCATCGAAACAAAGATTCCATCTGCGAGATGCTTGTTTTAATCCATAAATGGACTTATCCAGCTTACACACTCTATTAGGGTACTTTGCATTGACAAAACCCTCTTGCTGGCTTATGTAAACATCGTCAGCCAACTTCCCATTAAGGAAAGAGGTTTTGACATCCATTTTCCATATTTCATAATGATGAAATGCAGCTATCGCTAGCATAACCCTTATAGATTTAATATTCGCTACTGGTGAGAAGGTATCGTCATAGTCAACTCCAGGAGTTTGAGTAAAGCCCTTCACAACCAATTGCGCCTTATATGTGTGTACTTTTCCATCCATGTTGGTCTTCTTCTTGAAGATCCATTTTCACCCAACTGTCTTACGACCTGGTACATTGTCAACCAAGTTCCAAACTTGATTGTCATACATGGACTGAATCTCATTGTCCATAGCTTTTTTCCATTTTGTAGAATCGGGGCCTGCCATGGCTTCCTTGTAGTTGTTAAGTCCATCTAAATTTACCAGTGTTCTATCACTGATAAATGTATTACCATCTGTAGTAATATGGAAACCATATAACACAGGTGGAACACTAACTCTACTGGAACACCTCAGAGGCAAGGACTCGTCAACCGGTTCAACAGGAGTTTCCTCCTCAGGTTGAGCGCTAGTGTTTGAGGTTCCTTCATCACTTAACTCTTGAAGCTCTTCAAGGTCAATTTGCCTCCCACTGTCCTCTTGGCATATGAGTTCTCTCTCGCGGAAAACCCCTCTCCTCGCAACGAAGACAACATTGTCACTTCGTCTGTAAAAGAAATATCCAAAAGACGTATGTGGGTAGCCGATGAAAATATGACGCTCACTATGAGGTTCAAGCTTGTCGTGAGTCTCATTGAACGAATTAGGCTATCCTACTGCTGTCTACTCAACACAACTTAATGGGAACTGTCTGTCTGCTACTGCTGCTCCGGAAATCCTCTGGCTGCAATTCCCACGAAACACTCAATCAAACACTGCTAACTGCCCTTAGGGTAAAATGACCATTTTAACCCTAACCAAGTCAAAAGTCAAAGTCAAAGTCAACTTCCAGTTGACCCGACTCGCCGAGTTGGCTCGCTAACTCGTCGAGTCCGTATCCAGTCGATTGTCCTCACTCCCATCCCTACTCATCGAGTTAGGCATGACTCGACGAGTTCTCCTTCCATACAGATATCCAATAGTCCTTCATTCGACTCATCGAGTTCATCTTCATCCGATGAACACTCTGGTCCATGACTCACTGAGCTGTATGAACAACTCGTCGAGTCTATTCTTGAGGCAAGAAGGTTGCCTTGGACTCGCCGAGTCAGGGCATTGACTCGCCGAGTCCCTCCATTACTGAGTCTGGCTTCCGATTCACTGAGTTCACTTATAGCTCACTGATCCCACTCGGTATAACTCAAAAGGGGAAAAAATCGGGGACTCGCGACTTGACTTGCCGAGTCCGAAGAACGACTCGCCGAGTTGCATGCATGCAATTACTATATACTCGATTCTGCTTGAATCCAGTGCATTCCATTCATGGATCTAGGTTCTTAGGGCTTGATTATCACGTAAAGTTTCCAACTTTACGTGTAAATAAACACCAATGAAGGTTTTAGGGCTCAAAATGCACTAAAAGAGTAGATCTAGGGCTTCCATGCAATATAGCTCCATAAAGGCAGTAGATCTGAGCTCCAAGAGCCCAATCATGCCTAGATCTGAAGTCCCTTAACACTATAAGCTCATTACTCAAAGATCAAGACTAAAAGAGGCCTTAAAATGACTATCATAAGCTCTTAATGAGATAATAATGAAGGAACAGAGAGGGTTTCGAGTCTAATACCTCTAGAAGCTCTTAAATGGCACAAAGATTCTGGATCTTCTTCCACCCCTCTTGATCTACCTTCTTCTTCTCTCCAAAACTTCAAGGAATTGCACCAAAAGCACTCAAATTAGTAAAAGAAGGGTTAGGGCTTCGAGAGGGGGTGTTCTGGACGCAATGGGGGCCGTTATGAGGCACAAAACGATGTTTAAATAAGGTGCAACCCTTTGAAATTAGGGTTTCTTCCAGACTGGCGGACTCGCCGAGTCCAGGATATGGACTCGTCGAGTCGCCAACTTAAACGTGCTCGATATCCCGATCCTACTCGGCGAGTCGGGCCTACAACTCGCCGAGTTCCAGCTAAAAATGAAAAAAATACTTAGTTTAAATTACATACCAGGAACCAGGTGCTACAGTTTAGCTCTCAAGTGGATTAAAATGATTTGGAAGGGTTATTTTGGTAGATTGAAAATGCGCATGTATATTTTATAAAGGGTACAATGGTAACTGTCATTTCTTGAAGAGATAAAATGAAAAAATAGGGGTCTCATATTGTATGGAATGACATTCCTTTGTTAATGCTTTTTTCCTTTCCAGTTTATCAACCAAACAACATTTTCTATTTCTAAATTTATCAAAATGTTATTTTAAATCATAGCCTTTATTAAACTGTTGGTTGACTTTTTATTGCTATTTTTACTTCTAACTTTATCTTTAGCCTTTAATATAGTAGTGGGGTTGATTTAATATGTGTTTTATACAGAAGCGGGATAATTTGGGAGAAAGGGTTATGTCTTTAGCTTTTGATGTTATATCTCAACTTCTAGAAATAGCCTAGTGAGTTTTCATTAAGTGCATCAGCCAGTTAATATGTGTTTTCATTTTATTCCTTCTTACAAATGAATTATAATCATCTGGAAACAGGGATGGAGACTTGTTTCACAACTTTTCATGTTTGTTGGAGTCTGCAATTTTTCCAACAATAGTAATGAATGAAAAGGTTTGATAGTTATTGCTTTATTATTGTTGTTTGTTATTATTATAAGTATTATGATGGTTGTTAATTGAAAATGCATTTGCATCAAAATCTTAACTGCAAGTAAGTAATTTTACATTGAAATAATTTCTTCTTTTGGAGTAGGATATTATGGAGTGGGAGGAAGATTCAGATGAGTATATAAGAAAAAACTCCCTTCTGAATTGGTATGCACTTGTTCAAATCGTTTATTGGTTATACGACTTCAACCAACAGTAACTAATTGTGAGCCTGTGAAGTATTCTGATGGTCAATAACATGTAAATGAAGAAGAGATTGATTATGTTATGACAGAAAGATATGTGACAGAATATCTATAATTTAAATTCCAACATAACACATGAAAGGAGAACACGAAGGATGTTTCTATAGAAGAACTGTTGTCGATTTCAATAAGTAAGAATATCTTGAATATGGGCAGTTACTTTTTTATTTTTTATTTTATTTTTTTAATTTTGTTACAGATAAATGAATGGGAAATGGATTGTGGATGACAATTAGGAATATAGTGGCCATACAAGGGTAACCATTTTGAAATGTTATAAGTTTTTTTTTAATATATATATTATTATTATTACTTTTAAATATTTGCTATAATGTTTGAATTAACTTTTTTCTTTCTTGGTTTTCATTTTTGGTTGAATTGTTTATTTTCTGCAGCATACAGGTGATTTTAATTATCCATGATTAGCTTACTTTGGTGCTGCAATATCTGGTTCAAACAAAGTACAATGCCATCAAGTGCTTGAAGAGCTAGATGTAAGTCACATTTAATGCCAATAAGTGTTTGAAGTTTATGGTTTTATTTTTTTAGTTATTTTATTTAAGTGATTATTTAATCCTTTTTATAAAAAAATCCATGCAGAGTTCTGATTTTGTATCCAAAGTTGTTGATATAGCCGTGAAAGAACTCATTGCAGTTGCGACCAACAGAGAAGGTAAGCTATAATATGCCAAAGTTGAATTACTTTTAACAAAAGAGCAACCTACTTTTAGTGATTTGTTTATTATATCAAACTTTCATCTCTTCCTACTACTAAAGCATTGAAAACAAAAACAAAATCACATTTTCATTGTTTTAATTGGATATGTTTTAGCTTCCAAGATTTTAGAAGGTTATCAATTTGTTTTCTACAATTATAATATTTTTTTTAATAATTTTCAAATTTTGAAATGATTCGTTTAACCCTTAAAACACAAAAGCATATGATATGAAATTACCTTCTGTTCTAGCTTAACCTTCTTTTCTTCCCTAAGAATCTCCTGTAAAGTGTGAAACTTTACACATACAACATCAGAACACTTCATGTTGAAGTTGCAAGAAACAAAGAAATCGAAGCATCACTTGTGGTTTAATTTAAATTCTGGGACAAAAAGAGTCCTAGGGGTATTTTTGGAATATTTAGTTTTTCTAACTTTTATGCGGAGTCCTAGGGGCTACAAAAGGTGCTGGTGTTAGTGATGAAAGACAAGGTTCAGATTCAAAAAGTGTTGTAGAGCTAACAAATGGTTCTTCAGGTATGCAATACTCTAGGCATAATTATAATATAAAACTATAAAAAATTTCATTTTTTGATATATATTTTTTGTTTTGTTTTGCAGAGGATACTAAAGAGCACATCTTGCAAAGGATATTTTTTGTTTTGTTTTGCAGAGGATACCCCTCACATTTTCCCAAATTACCCCTTCCTCTACAATGTTTTTTTGTTTCTGTGTATTTTGTGCATCAGGTAAAGTTGATGGAAGAAAGGAATACGAAGCCACTTGATTCAAATCTTGCAACATTATCAGCAAGATGCAGTAAAGACTTGGAGTTGAATTTGGCTAACTCATTCTTGAGTGAGATGGGCCAATGTACAACTGCTTATCCATATAATCAGCTGCTTGGAGCATTAGTCTTAAAGAATTATGAAAGGCAAGATGCAACTTTACTTAGTTGGAATTTGATGTACAGAGTAGATTAGATGCAAATTTAGATATTGCAAGAAATAGAATTGTATGACATTAAATTTTATGCAATGGATTGTATTTTTTGTATATTATATTTTATTTCTATTATGAGACATTAAATGCAAATTTAATTTAAAAAATAATAAATATATAAATATATTTTTTAGAGCATTTAAAATTATGATACGCAAAAAATGTGTGTCATCTTCATTTATGACATGGCCTTTCTTGACACGGGCTTCCTTGATACGCATTGCGTTTCATAAACGCGCGCATAGTAAGGTTACGACACGCAATTGCGTGTCGTCTTCCTTTATGACAGGGCCTTCCTTCATACGCATTGTGTGTCATAACCGCACGTCGTAAATGCGCGTCATAAATGCGCGTCGTCTCTCTTTATGACAAGGCCTTTCTTGACACGCATTTGCGCGTCGTCTGAGCGTTTTACGACGCCCAATGAGCGTCCTAAAAGGTTGTTTTTCTAGTAGTGAATGTAAATGTTTAATACCTTCTGGCTTCTGATTTTCAACACTTCAAGAATCAAGACAACCAAGATATTAGAAAGCCCGATTGACAGTCAAATCAATATATTGTTGTTTGACTTGTTTCAATGCTACTGTCTGGATTTAAGAAAATAAGAATAAAAAGAAAGAAAAAAATGATTTACTTTTAAAGTCTAAATAGTAATCAGAACTCAAGAATAGAAACTTGGAATAAAAAAGAATAATAATAAAAAGTTTATTTACCTTTTGGTTTTCTTCTGTATGTTCAGATTATGACTTTCAAACATTTGTTCCCCTTGCAATTTACTTATGATGCAATGAAATAGGAAGCAATTGAGCGAAAGAAGATTGTTGCTGATGAATTTCATTTGGTTTATTAATATTGAGTATTTTCTTGTGATTTATGACGAAAGAAGTAAGAAGAAAAAATTAGAAATCGAGTGAATGCGTATTGATGGTCGAGGGATTTCTTCTAAATGATTTTTCTGTATTCAAGTCTTTAAGCAATCAACTAATAAGAAAAAGATCATAAGATAAAAGAATACCGTTTTTGTATTAATGACCTACGATAACAATAATTGGTGCATCATGGATTTCTGATTCCCAATGTCGAGGATGAAAGAACCAAAGCGTCCATCTCTTCTCCCTAGAAAAAATCTGATTTAGCTTCCCGCTTAGTCGATTACGTCTGTAATCTGCGTATTGTTCTTGCTTAACCTATTTACGCATTTGGGCAAAAAAACTACAGATGAGCTAAGAAAAAAATCAGTAAAATTTTGGGCCCTGGATTTTGGTGGGCCCTTTTCATGGGCACCTTTTGAACATGCCTTCGATCAGCCCTGCCGAGAGTAGCATGATCCATTTGGGGTTGCATTCACTAAAATAATCTGATAAGATGGATATTTGAGAAAGAGGTTTATTATTTAATTAATATTGATCAAGAGTTAATTTGGAATTAATTTAGCCATCAAAAGAGACTAATTAAATATATAGGGGCTGATTGTGTAAATCAATGATACATATAGGTTGGGATAATAATCCATGATTGATTAGTAATGGGTTAAGCTTATGAAAGGATTCATGAAGTGTTAGTCCATTACAAGCCCAAGTGTAAGAATTAGGGTTTACACATAACCCTTGGAATTCTACACTATATATATGTAACCCCTTGGCCTAAAATTGGACACACTAGTCTTCTTAGAGAAACAATAACCGATTTTGAGTGCCTCCAACCTTTCTCTCAAGTTCTCCAATTGTTGGTGGTGTTTTTTGAACCATTTGAGGCATCACACTTGAGGTGCTAAGCTCTTATATGCCACATACAACAAGCTACAACAAGAGGTATTCTTCTAACTAGTTTTAGGCTTCATGCTTTAGAAACAATATTGCATGTATAATTACAGAAAACTTAGATCCAAAGCATTAGGGTTGCATGTGCACCATAAGGTTGTTATAGTGCTCAAAACTCCTTAGTGGTATCATAGCCTAGGGTAGTTTTCTGTTATATAGATGCATGGTTGTTTTGCCAAAGATGAAAATGTCACTTTTCTGGCCTTTGACTGATGAACTCGACGAGTCCAATGATCTGACTCGACGAGTTCACTCGCAGACTGGCAACTCGACAAGTCCAGTTCATGCACTCGACGAGTATAATCTTTTGCCAGCAGATTCTTGAGTTTTTTTTTTTTTTTGCCAAAATTGGATTAGGATCATTACCACAAACTGTTTTATATCACAAAATTCATCTTTTCTGATATGGTAGTGATTATCCTCACCCAATTAAAGATAATTGTCAAAAATTTGAGATAATTGTTAGTTTATATGATAGGCTAATTACTTGTTGATTTGAATTATCTTGCCTTATGAGTTAGATTAGATCAAAGACAAAATTACATAACAATTTTCTTGGTTAAAAAAATTGATCTAAATGCTATTAGAGAACTCCATAACTTGTCCTCAAGTTATGGAAAATGAAAACTCTCATTCATAAAAAAAATGCATTAAGTCATAAGTTATGAAAACCAAGAGTTTTGAAGAGTTTCAAAGCTTGCCCTCAAGTTTTGGAATTTGTAAAGTCTCATTCATGAAACATTTAATTCAAAACCCTAGGATTTTAAAAGTTTAAAATTCAACCCTTATACTATTATAATATTAAAAGTTTAATAATTATATATATGTATAAGACAAGTCAGTCTTACCGTTAGTAGGCCTCATTCACGAAGCCGGTCTATAAGGGGGTATTAGGTTACTGCCTATAAAATGGGGGTTTAATGGGTGTCTACTCTCACCCACCGCTTCCTTGATTGGTGGAGGGTCGTTAGCCGAACAGGTAGGATAGGACATTAATTATCATTAAAAGTATAATGATAATTATAAAGTAACTAAATGTTTTATTAAATTCTCAATCTTAGTTACTTTAGGAAAAATGTGAAAATGATGCTATTCCATGAAATTGCACTTTAGACCTTGCCAAGTCGTTAATGGAGTGTGTGTGGTTAACCGGAACACTAAATTGGACTAACAAAGGTGGAAAAGGGTAGCTTGATGTTTTTCATAGATCAATGGAGCGTGTGTGGTTTACCGGCACATTGATTAGGTGATAAATGACACGAGTGTACCAAACACATTTACATGGTTATTCACACCTTGTTTTTGATCCTCGGTATCTCAGTCACAAACTTAAAGGGCATAATCGAGATTTAAACATGCCATTGAAAAGTTCAATGAATCTCAAAAGAATGTAGGAATTTCAATCCACTTAAAAACTTAATAATCAATTTCATTTTTCATGGTGGAAATTGGTAAATCGGCATTTACCTACCTTCAAATATTTTGCAATTGGATTACGGCATCCCTCTTCCGAATTGTAAAATATTGTGTTGGGTCCTAGCCTTAATATTTCATTTGGTTGTTATATTAAGGATTCTTATCTAATCTAAACTTTGTCTTTATTTTTCAGATGTCTTCCAACACCGCTTCTGGCTCAAACCCTTCTGGATCTTTCTCCCTCATGAACTTATGTGGGAGAGTGATCTTTGATGGTTAAATTTTCAATGATTAGATTTGGGACATTAAGGTGGTCACTCTTTACGAGAACAAGGAATATGTCCTCGATAAAGAGCTTAAGGAGATTGATGAAGTCATTGCTACTCCTGAAGAGGTTGTTGAATATATGGCACATGAGAAGGATGCCAGGAAGGTGTCATGCATCATGCTTGCCACTATGACAGCTGAACTTCAAAAGTACTATGAGGACTACTACCCTTTCGAGATGCACCAAGACTTGATGGAAATATACCATCAAAGTGCTCGTCAGGAAAGGTATGAAATCATTGCCTCCATGATAACAACAAAAATGAAGGATGGAGAGTTCATCACGATCCACTTGCAGAAGATGCAAACGTTTGTGGACCGCTGGCTGAATTTGAATGTTAATTTCGATAAAGAGTTGGCCATTAATATTATTCTACACTCTTTGCCTCCTTGTTATGATCAGTTTCGTATGACTTATCATATGAACAAGGAGGATGTCACTCTTAGCAAGCTTCAAGGCCTTTTGATAACTGATGAAAGTAGTTTAAAAGGAAAATATATTGTATCTACTCCTACTCCTACTGCTGCTGCCCCAGTCTTGGCAATTGAACATAGGAAAGGGAAGAAGAGGAAGGCTCCTTCTAAGAGAATCAAGGGAAATTCTCATGATGGATCCTCTTCTAGTGGGACCAAAGTTAGTTCTGCTAATCCCTCTACCAATCCAAAAGAAGCAGAGTCCTACTGTCATGATAAAGGGCATTGGAAGCGAAGCTGCCCCAAATACTTGCAGGATGTCAAGGATAAGAAGATAAAGCCCACCCATGCAGGTATTTACACTATGTTATCTAATAACTCATCACACGCTAATTCTTGGGTCCTTGACACAGGTTGTGGTTTTCACATTTGTTTTGATATGCAGGGACTAAAAAGAAGTAGGGATGTGTAGCACGGGAAGATGAACTTGACCATGGGGAATAGGAAAATGTCGCATGTCACCAACATTGGAGTTTATTCTTTATTGCTTAGTAATGGGTTAGAATTAGATTTGAATAATTGTTGCTACTTGACCGATATGGCGAGAAACATTATTTCCTTTCATGGTTTGTATAAACAAGGTTTTAGATTTTCATTTGATAATGAAATTTGTTCAATTAACGCTTTTTATAATGGTGTATTTAATTTTAAAGCATTGTCTTGTAATGGTGTATTTGAAACTATGATGGTTGTACACAACTTAGGAAATAGTGTATTGCATATTGATTCGTCCAATAATTTGGACAAGGCATGCTTGTGGCATTGTCGTCTTGGACATGTCAACAAGAAGCGCATAGGCCAACTCCAAAAGGCTGGTGTGTTGGACTCATTCGACTTAAAGTCGGATGACACTTGTGAATCTTGTTTTCTTGGAAAGAAGACCAAGTCAACCTTCACTGGTACTTGTGAAAGGGGTGAGGGTTTGTTGGATCTCATTCACACTGATGTGTGTGGACCCTTCAGATCCGCCACAAGGGATGCTAGCTGCTTCTATGTGACTTTTACTGATGATTACAACAGATATGGATATATCTACTTAATCAAGAATAAGTAGAAACCTTTGAAAAGTTCAAAGAGTGTAAATAAGAAGTGGAGAATCAATTGGGCAGGAAGATAAAGATGCTCCGATCCGATCGGTGTAACATCCAAAAATTTACAACCAATTTAAACCTTTCAAAAACAACCCATATTCATTAAGTTATTACAAAAAGGTTTCCAACTCATTTATTATCAGAGTATCCGAGGACATCAACATAAACTTGAGGAGCGGTACGACCACGCCTTTGCCTTGCCACGGTCTCCTGAAGTACCTGAAATAATACACTGAAACTGTAAGCCCGAAAGCTTAGTGAGTTATCCCCAAAATACCAACCACAATACCATACACATATCATATCATATCATAAACAGAATAGCCATGCATATCAAGTCTACATTGTGACTGGTCCGCTTGCACCAGGCCTTCAGTCCACCCAGTCCACTCTCTCTCCGAGTCTACAGTGTGACCGGTCCGCCCGCACCGGCCCTTCAGTCCACCTGGTCCACTCTCCGAGTCTACAGTATGACTGTTCCGCCCGCATCGGGCCTTCAGTCTATCTGGTCCACTCTCCGAGCCTCGGCATGTCTGGTACGCCCTCTTGGGGTCTTCAGCTTATCCGGACCGCTCGTCGGGCCTTCGGTCTAACTGGTCCGCCCTGGTATGTTGGCCTACATCACAAAGCAGGACCCGCGTCAACCCAACCCCAGTCCAACAACCATGTGCACATAAACCTATAATCATATAACATTTCGCAACTAATCAAATCGATCCAGCATATCACATATCATAGCAACATCCTAACCAGGATACCGACCTAACCGGTCACTAGCATAGCATCATCCTATATACCAGGATACCGACCTTAACCAGGTCTCTAGCATCATCCTAACTACCAGGATGCAAACATTGCAAAGCAATAACATAACAAAAAATACCCGGACTTCCATCCGATAAAGGGTCGGCCTTGGTGTCGTAGAGCCTATCAGTATAGTGAGGATAACTCACCTGCAACTGCCGACTGAAGAATAAGATCACGCTGCTCCGACCACCGACACAAACTCCACCACTGAGCATTACCAAATAACCAAATCCAATAAATACCAATAATCACCAAAATACCCCTGGAAGTCAACTGGTCAACCCTTAGCCAAAGTCAAAGTCCTCAGTCAAAGTCAACCTTCCTGGTTGACCCTACTCGCCGAGTCAACCCGGGTTGACTCGTCGAGTTCCTATGCTTAGAAACTCCCATGCCACGACTCAACTCGCCGAGTCGCCCCAAGACTCATCGAGTCCAACAAGCTCTGAGTCCCTTCTTGCTCAACTCACCGAGTCATCCCTCGACTCACTGATTCACAGCTTAACCAGAAAAGGTTAGGGTTCCACGACCAGACTCGCCGAGTCCAAGAACAGACTCGCCGAGTCCAAGGCAATCTTCAACAGAATCGCCGAGTTGTTCTTCCAACTCGCCGAGTCCATGCACATATTCATACAACTCGTCGAGAAAACCCATGTGACTCGCCAAGTCTCTTCAGTTCTCATTCCATACAGAGGCTTTTCAAGCCATGCAGGGGCTCCAATCCATAGATCTATTCCTCTATAGGCTAACCTTCACATAAAGTTGCAAACTTTACGTGAAGGCAAGGAAATATAAGCCCAAAACACTTCTAGGGCTAGGGTTTAAGACAAAGGGCTTCACCAATGACTCTAAGACAGGAACTCTGTGACCTTTTGGGCCATCACAAGTCTAGATCTGAAGTAGCAACTTCAGATCTAAGCCTCAAACTCAAGATAGCTCCCAAACAAGCTAATGAATCCCAAATCAACCACCATTCTTGAATCAATAATGTAATAGCTTAAGGAGGAGGTTCCTTACTCCTGAAATGTGCCCAAACAGAAGTAGATTCCAGATCTACCCAAGCCCCTTGATGATGGTCTCCAAAACCCCAAGCATCTTACACCAATTTTCTCTTCCAAGCTCTAATTCTTCATCAATGGAGTCACACACACGAGATGAGGGTTTCTGGATCTCAAATGGGTAGCCAAGAGGCTGAAGGTGGCTATAATGTGCTTTATATAGGGCACAACTCCTGAAATTAGGGTTTTCTCCCTTCAGCACCAACTCGCCGAGTCCAACTTCCGACTCGCCGAGTTGGTCACTTAACACATGACCAGAATCGCGACTTGACTCGCCGAGTCTATCCATCGACTCGCCGAGTCGACCTTCCTTATTTACACTAAGATCCCTGAACTTACAATTCTGAACGCGGGGTGTTACAATCGGGGTGGTGGGTATCTTAGTATCAAGTTCCACGACTATCTTAAGGAATGTGGAATTATTTCACAATTGACGCCAACCAGGACACCACAGCTTAATGGTGTGGCTGAGAGGCGCAATCGAACCTTGTTGGACATGGTTCGTTCCATGATGAGTCGAGCTTCGTTACCTATCTCATTCTGGGGTATGCATGTGCTTCAGCTTATGAGAATTGCATGCTAGTATTGAGTAGACAGCGGTAGGATACCCTAATTAGGTTATGCCTGGTAGTATGAGCTTAACATTATATGCTAGTTCATCTTCTCATTTTGAGGACAAATTTGCTTGAGTAGATTTTCCCCGTCCGAATGCTGCCTGCTTTGCGCTACGTGGGACTCTGCGTGATGGAAGTTAGCCATTAGGTGAATACGTCACATTACATGTGATCAGGGTTGAATAATCTCAGAGTACCGGATTTGGCCCTATTGCGCAGCTCTTGTTTGAGTCTAACCGTTGTAGGGATGGGAATGTTACTCAAAGGATTATCTGAGCCTCATCACATATGGTAGTATTTAGGTGATGGCTAACTGGCATTACAAGGAGGCCTTCAGCGACTGAGGATCGGTTTGGGTGGAGTCAGAGATTTTCCCTAGGGCAAGCCTAGAACGGGAATAACAGAGGGTCAGTAGCGGAAAAGAGACCTAGTGGAGTCAAGGTTGTCCTTGATGAAGGTACGGATAGATGTGGAAAGTAGTATGGGCCCGTACTACTGAAAGCAGAGGATCCGTACCCGAATTAAGGAAGGATGAGGAAAGACCAGGGAACTTGTAATAGATGTGATCCCTTAGAGATATCAGTATCACTAATGGTTGCCTGTGTGTATTGCAGAATGGTGGTACTACGCCAGAGGCCAGCAGGTGGCAGTTTTGGAGAGGGGTCGGGTTCGGTATCAGGTTCCGAGCCAGTAGATGAGACGCTACGCGAGTTCATTGCGTTAGATATCACCAGAGGCATCCTTGAGTCGACCCCCATCATTTTCGGGTCGATCAAGGAAGGGATAGTCGAGCTGATGGAGGACCGCCTCAGGGCGTTCCGGAGCGACATGGCATCTAGCCCGTCAGGGTCTCGCACGCTGTCCTTTAAGGACTTTAGGGGCAGTGGTGCGCCAGATTTTTACGGGGCGAAGGACCCCTTTAAAAACGCGTGTTTGATAAAAAAAATATAAAGCGACATTTCTAGAGGACACACATTTAAAACAAGTGCCCTCCGTGTTTGTATTTTTTTTGTTGGACATTAATTTTAAGGCACGCAAAAATACGTGTCCTCTATCCTTCAAATTTTGGAAGGCTGACATTATTTTTAAGGGCACACAAAAATGCGTATCGTAAATCAGCGAGTATCATTGTTTGCGCGTCATTAAAGGGTATTTTTCTTATAGTGATTTGTGATATTGTTTATAGTAAATAAGTTTTTTCCATTGTTTAATGTTTTATGATTTTGATTTTTCTCGAATTCAGACACATTGTAACAAATGTCTTCATTTTCAGATTGTATTAAAGGGTCCAAAATCAGTTTTAGCTTGTACTGAAGGGTCCAAAATTAGGAAGTGATGTTCTGAGTTTTGTTTTTTTATCAGAAGTTTTATATATCTGATACATTTCTGTTTTTTATCGTATATTTTTTTCTAGATAATGTAATATATCTTGCTGATTTAATTTCTGATTTTTTACAGTTTATTTCAATGCATATTAAACTGTTTGCTTGTTTGCAAGTAGAAAGATGGTTATTTTCAAGTAGAAACAAAATTTATTTCAACAAATACTTGAAGGGTGATTGTTTTTAAGTTAAAGCAATTTTGTTTTTTGTATTAATTTGAATGGAATCTTAACTTTGTGTATTTTGCAGTAGAAAATGAAAAGTTAGTTTTGCTTAATTTTTTAGACCTTTAAGTTTTAAGGCCTATTTTATGTTAAATTGTACAGGGCCTCCGAAATCTTGGGGTCGTCCCTGACTCTCGGATCAAGTACATACCAATTATAATTATGGGCTTAGACACCTAATCCAACAAATATATCCTTATGCTAACTTCTCGCATGCAAAACATATAACATAATAACATATATATATATATATATATATATATATATATATATATATATATATATATATATATACACATACATATATATATATATACATACATATATATATATATATATATATATATATATATATATATATATATATATATATATATGGACATTCCGAGAATCACTTACTTGAGCTCAAAAGATTGCACACATCACACCCCTTTCTTTGTAAAATTCTTTTTAGACAAATTTATTTTCTTTCAAAAAGATTACCAATTCCTCATTTTGAGTTTAGACACACCTGAGAGTATGCATGAATCCCTCAAACCAATGCATTGATAACAACTTATAACGTCCCAAAAATAGTAGTAAAATTTTCATTTTTAAATCATTACATCCATACAATCATTTGTTCCAAAACCAATAAGAGTAAATATATATTTTTAAACATCAGAGTAAATAATAATAATCAGTGCGGAAAAGCCATCAGGGGATGTTGTGTAGTCAAGTCGGGCCCTTCCATATGGAATTGGAAGTACCTGAAAAAATGTTTAAATCACAAACTGTAAGCACAAAACTTAGCAAATTCCCCAAAATACCACATACCATACATACATTGCCATGGGCTACGCCTATGGTCTTGCATACAAATGCCATGGGCTGCTCCCATGGTCTTTCCTTACACTGCCATGGGTTACCCCTATGGTCTTACATACATGTGTCATTGGCTGCCCCATGGTTTTTCCTTGAGATGTCATGGGATGTCCCCATGGTCTAACATCCATGTGTCATGGGCTGCCCCCATTATCTTTCATACATATGTCACGAGTTGCCTCGGGGTCAAGTATCACAAAGACAACTAGCATCCTACATAGTATAGTGAGAAGACTCACCTAATTCAAGAAATTAGCTAAACTACATTTCAATGCCCCGCAACAGATGTTATAACACTCCTATCAAAACATACAAGGTCCAATCGTAGACTACACCCTGAATCCAACAATCTTGACCAAAAGTCAACTCAGGTCAACAAGTAAATGGTGCAAGGTCAACCCTCAAAGTCGGCAAACCAAAATCATCTCAGTGAATTGCCACGTCGTGACCTTCCATTGGCCACATCATGCCAGCCTAAAGACAAAATATTTGAGTCCTTACCCAATCGCCACGGTGTGGTAGTTGGGTCTTTACAATTTAATTGATTAAGTTGTTTTCTTTGTCCTTAAGAGCTCCAAAGCTCAGATTTGATACACCCGAAAGTCTTAAAGGATAAAGTTTCCAACTTTATCCCTTAAGTCATCCCATCAAGCCAAAACTTCTAACCCCCCCTAAGTCCTTAATAACATCGTAAGATATGAGTTAACCCATTAAGCTCTTAATCAACAGAGGACCTCATACCCAAAAATATACTACACAAACTTGTGCTTTATGGAAATGCATGTCTAATGCAGTTCTCACCCAAAATAGGTCAAAACCAAGGAAGAAAAAGGGCTCAAACTTGAGCATAAGGCCAAATACACCAAGGAACACTAAATCTGGAACATAGAACTTCAATAGACCTCTAGGGTCCATAAAGTTGCCTTCAAACTCTCACAATATGAAGAAAAGAGACAAGAACCCTAGATCTAGAAGCACAAACTAGAAAGCTTGGAACTTAAATACTCACAAGGGTCCAGAATATGCTCAAGATGGTGATGATGAAGTTGCTTGTTGGAATAATGCACCAAAACACCTTATTCTTCTTCTTAAGGCACCAAGAATACCAAAATGAACCAAAACTCTCTAAAGGAGGCTACGGTTTTGAGTTAGAGGGTTGGAGGTTGAAGAGGATGCCCTAATCCTCTAGAAATGTTGCTTAAATATGAGAGGAAACCTTAAATTTACGGGTTTGGGCCAAAACAGCTGCCACGCGGTGACCAACCTATTGCCACATCGTGACACTCATTAAAACACGCATTCCATTTATTCCATGTCACGTCATGGGCATCCTTGCACCACGTCGTGGCACATAGTTTTTCCCAAAACTCCATCTTTAGTCCTTGATAAATATTAAGTTAAACCAATCTGGAACAGGGGTGTTATATTAATGGAGATGGATTAGATGGTAACAAGGCAAAGGACTAAATGTGTAATCCAAACCTGCTATTGTTGTACAACTGCAAAATAGGACCAACCACAAGGACTATTTTTGCAATTTAGTCAATAAATAATTATTTTATAAATAGAAAAGCCTGTTAAACCATTGCATGACAATTAGACCATCCACAATGGGAGTTGTATGAGGGTTTAATAGATTAAATATGAATATAATATAAAGGAGAGAGAGAGTGTAGAGTTTAATGACCATTGAACGGTACAATAGAATTGTAATGAAAATTAATGAATTTTTTAATAATTAAATTGAATGTATATGTTCTCTTTCCTACATGGCAATCCATACAACTATTCATGGGTTTAATGGATCGGAGATGACCTTAGTCAGAAGCCATTGGAGATTTAAATAGATTCTATGCACGTCACCTCCCCGTTAAATCCTGCACAAACCTCTCCAAGTAAATGCTCAAAAGATTAAAAAGGAAACATTACAAAGTTGAGATTGGATTCGAGAGAATGATCTTTCAACAAAACACGTGGCAAGAAACTCCCGATTCGTCTATATCGCACATGTTTGAAGTAAATAGTGGCAATTACCGCCAGAAAGATTGAAATTTCTTCACACCATTCACAGGTCGATCACGTGAAGAAACCAACAAAGTAAGACATCAATGTTCCATAAATGCTTCACGAACGCTAGTGAAAGTGATAATTATCGTTATCACCAAAAATAGCAAGAAACTTTCTACACCATACATGAAACGACCCTCTTTGAATTTTGGCAATTACAGCACCAGGACCCACCGGCCAATCTGCTCCCTGCTGCAAATTCCTCTCATTTAGTTCCTTCTTTGTTCACTGCTCTTCTTTGTATCACTGTGGATGGCTGCTTATTAGTCTGCTCTCTCTCTCTCTCTCTCTCTCTCTCTCTCTCTCTCTCTCTCTCTCTCTCTCTCTCTCTCTCTCTCTCTCTCCATGTACAAACGTATACGTATTATTTCACAATATGATATGTTTTCTTGTATTTATAAAACCTTATGTTCTTATGTCGTTTATCTGTCCATTGAGTTGTGGACTGAGGCTTATTTTTGTATGTTGGTACTTAGTACCGATTAGGTTGATGGGTTATTTCTTCTTAGCACTATGAAGTTGAACACAACATGTTTATTATTCCGCATAAATGGTTTTTGAGAATTTTGTTCTTTTTGTCACTTGAACTTTCTCTAAACTATTTAAACTTATAATTACCCAAATAGTTGCTCAGAATTAGCTACTATATATCACCTATCTTGGTCAAAAGTTTACTTCACTGTTCGTTTTTATATAGCCATATGCATGCTATTTTATCAATCTCAAGTACCGAAAGTAAGATTCTCTTGTGTTAATTGTTTTACATAACAGGGTGTACGAAATAGAAATGCCTAAGAATCTAGTTTGGGCTTTTCTTGTGTTGGTGGTTGGTTTTGGTGGATGGTTCTCCGAAGGGCTTGAGAATACCAATGTTTCTACAAGACCAGATGTCGTACATATTGCATCTATCTTAACATTTGATTCAATCATTGGAAAAGTGGCAAAAATCGCTTTGCAAGCTGCAATTGAAGATGTGAATTCTGATCCCACTATTCTTAATGGAACCAAGCTGAAATTAAATCTTCATGATGCAAATTACAGTGGATTTCTGAGTATAATGGAGGGTAAATCTTTTAAACATTTGCTTAGTTTTACAACCACAAAATCAAGTATTAGCGACGAATTAGCGTCCTATTTCTAGTTAAATTATGTTAAATTTTTATTCAGCGACCAACTTGCGTCACTAAATACTTGAAAATTATCACTTTTATTGAAATTCTTGTATTGCTAATGTTACGTCATTCAATTTTTTAAAATATTTTCTAGTATGAATACAAGTTCAAAACCAGTTTCATTATATACAAATGTTAACTTATATATATAGTTAGTTGGTGGGATTTAACTTGTTTCTGATTACAGCTTTACAAGTCATGGAGACAGAAACTGTGGCTTTAATAGGCCCCCAAAGTTCAGTCATAGCTCATATGATATCACAAGTGGCAAGTGAGCTCCAAGTTCCTCTATTGTCTTACACAGCCACTGATCCTACATTGAATTCCCTTCAGTATCCTTTCTTTGTGCGCACAACTCACAGTGATCTTTATCAAATGGCTGCCATAGCAGACATAATCAAGTACTACGAATGGAAAAAAGTAACAGCAATTTACGTAGATGATGATCATGGAAGAAATGGAATAATATCATTAGGAGATCAATTAGCATCTAGAGGATGTGAGATCTCCCATAAAGCACCTATTAAGCCACTAGCAACAAGAACAGACATAAGCGATGTGTTGGTTAAAGTTGCTTTAATGGAGTCAAGAATTCTTGTTGTCCACACGTATGCAGATAGGGGATTGGATATACTTGACGTGGCTAAACACCTTGGTATGTTGGATAGTGGGTATGTTTGGATCGCTACTAATTGGCTCTCAACAGTCATAGACACTTCCACCTCACTATCGCTCAAGACAATTGATGTTATGCAAGGGTTTATCACATTAAAAGCATACACAAAAGATTCAAACCTTACAAGAAAGTTTGCTTCTAAATGGCAAAACTTGACAACGTTTGGTTTGAATACTTACTGTTTATATGCATACGACACTGTTTGGCTGCTTGCTCGTGCGCTTGACACTTTCTTTGATAAAGGTGGAAACATTTCATTCTCAAAAGATCCCAAGTTACAAGGGTTACGAGGAGAAATCTTGAATTATGGTTCTTTGAGTATCTTCAATGAAGGGAATTTGCTGCTTCATGACATCTTAGATGTCAAAATGGAAGGATTAACAGGACATATCGAGTTTACTTCTGATAAAAACCTTGTTTTTCCTGCATTCGAAGTTATTAATGTGATTGGCACTGGTGTTAGGAGGATCGGGTATTGGTCAAATTCTTCGGGTTTGTCAACTATTCGTCCAGATAAAGCCAACACAAAGCCATCTGACCATCAATCAAGTTCTTCTGAGCTATTACACGCAGTGATTTGGCCTGGTTTAACAGTCCAAAAACCACGTGGATGGGTTTTCCCAGATAACGGAAAGCAGATGAAGATCGGTGTTCCACATCGTGTCAGTTTTCAGGAATTTGTGGGAAAAGCAAGACACAGTGATTCATTCAAAGGCTACTGCATTGATGTGTTTACATCTGCTACAAAGTTACTTCCGTATGCTTTGCCATATAAGTTTCTATCATATGGAGATGGAGTCAGGAACCCAAGTAACACCAAGCTTGTGAACTTGATACACGATGGTGTGAGTATTTCTTCCTAATTTCTTCCGATCATTAAATAAAGAGACTCAAAGCAATATAATCCCACATGATCGATTCTCAGTATACTTTCTTGCTAAAGTTTTTGAAAATCAATACAGGTTTATGATGCTGTGGTGGGCGACATAGTTATCACTACAAATCGGACACGACTAGCAGATTTTACACAGCCATTTATCGAATCTGGGCTTGTTGTAGTGGTGCCCATTAGGAGATCAAGCTCTAGTACTTGGGCTTTTCTTAGACCATTCTCTCCTTTAATGTGGACTGTTTCAGGAATCTTTTTCTTAGTTGTGGGAGCTGTTGTATGGATTCTAGAACATCGTGTAAACGACGAATTTCGTGGTCCTCCAAGAAAACAGTTTGTCACAGTTCTATGGTAAGTGTCTTTCTGTAGTATCGATCTTACAAAAATTTGCTATTTTTATGAGGAAGCGTGATCTAAACAGATGGATTTTGTTCCTTTTTCAGGTTTAGCTTTTCAACGCTGTTTTCCTCCCACAGTAAGTGTCCCTTCATGTTTCCAAAACCAAACAAGATGTCATATAATATATAATCTTACTCGGTTATTGTTTATACAGGAGAAAACACGCTCAGCACTCTTGGTCGTATGGTTGTACTCTTATGGTTATTTGTGGTTCTCATAATAAACTCGAGTTATACAGCTAGTTTGACCTCTATATTAACAGTTCAGAAGCTTTCAACACCTATTACAGGAATCGAAAGCTTAATACAAAGCAGAGAGCCCATTGGGTACCAAGAGAATACGTTTGTGAATGATTATCTTGTAGGCGAACTTGGTATTCAGGCTTCTCGGCTGATTCCTTTTTCATTGCCTGAAGAATATGAAAAAGCTCTAATAGATGGTCCCCACAACGGTGGTGTTGCTGCAATAGTTGATCAACGCTCATACATCGAACTCTTCCTTTCAACCCGTTGTGAATTCAGCATCGTTGGTCAAGAGTTTACTAAAACTGGATGGGGATTCGTAAGTTGGAAGTCGTATATACTTCTCTTTTCACTTCGTAGAACTTTGAGTTATAAAATGATTGATAGTATTGTTTTGTTATTTTGTCTTATCACAGGCCTTTCCACGAGACTCTCCTCTAGCAGCAGATATGTCGACGGCTATTCTAGAACTATCAGAAAACGGTGAACTACAAAGGATTCATGACAAGTGGTTGATGAGAAGTGCATGCAGCTCACAGGGAACAAAGTTTGAAGTAGAGCAGCTGGAACTAACGAGCTTTAAAGGCCTCTTCATTATATGTGGAATAGTTTGTTTGCTTGCTCTCATCATATACTTTGCACAAATAATCCACCAATTTATCAAACACTATCCAACTCTTTCGGAGTCGACTGGGAGAAGTCTTCAATCTGGACGCCTTCAAACGTTCATTTCATTTGTTGATGAAAGAAAAGAGACAGTGACAACACATTCCAAGAGAAAACATTTTGAGGGAAGTTCAAGTGGGATGAATGCAAATGATGAATCGATTTATAGCAATAAAACTAGTAGGAGAGATTTGTCATTAAACAGCTCGTAATGATGAAACTCATCCATCGTTGTAGTCGTGGTGAAGCTGCCTTTTGCGATGAAGTAATCCGTCAAGAAAGGGTATCTTGTCGCTTGTTTTCCATCTTTTCAATCAAATTTGTAATGCTTTTTTCTGGGCATTTTTTAGATTTAGCCATAGCAAATAGCAAGTTAAGTGTGTACAGATTTAGCTGAGGATAAGCATGATGTTATCTTAGAATAATGTATTGGTATTGTAAAGTACCGATTGAATTGTAAATTACTAATCAATCAGGAGCCCAAAGATATTAAAAATGGCTATATTTCAACACAATGATTTCAAGGGAGAGGAAAAACACGGAACACAGAACCAACTTTCTTTTTAGCATCTTGCGAATCACATACGCTATACTCTTGAGTTGTGGAGTCTAATTGATTGATCATCATTTGACCTTATAGTCGTTATTCTGTTGAGTTGTGGAGTCTGATTGATTGATCATCATTTAACTTTATAGCCGTTATGTATCTAAAGTTAGGTATACAAACCTTTTAAACGACATAGTTTTAAACAAATTAAATCCAATTTCATTTTCTCTTATTTTTGTTTTAATAGAATACCATTGAATTAAGTTCAATTATAGAATGAAAAAGATCAATTATATATATTTTTATTGCAAATAATTATTAAAGTTTATAGAGAAAATAAAACACCAATGTTTTTTAACGAATATAACTCAAACATTTTGTCTTTCAATTGAAACACTATATCTAATGATTTTGTGAAAAACTTGATTGAGTTATGACATTTTCTTATTTTATCTTTTATTTTATTAGTTTTCATTTAGAATCTAGTAGGGTTGATTAAATGGTTAAAGTTTTAATGCTTTAAGGGGCTATTTGGTAGGATCTGAATTTTTAAAATCTGAATTTTTAAGAGATCTGAATTTCTAAGGGGCTGTTTGGTAGGATCTGAATTTTTAAGATCTAAATTTTTAAGAGATCTGAATTTTTAAGAGGGTCTAAAATTTTAAGAGTTGAATGTTTAACATGTTGTTTGGTTGGCACCTCTGAATTGCTGTGTTGAATTATTAAAATGACCATTTTACCCTTCTGTTTTATTTTTTATTGAATTCAATTGTTTATTTATAAAATAACCTAATAAATTTCATAAATATGTATTTAAAAAATATAAACACCATATAAAATCCAAATTTATTATAAATCAAAATTAAACACAAATCCAAATCAAACTTAAATATTTTTAAATCCACAAAATCATAATAAAATCCTACAGATTTAATTTTATCCCAATTGATTCGCAATCTGGTGACACAAGTTATCCATGTATTCATTTCCTTGTGAACCCCATTCCATATCGTATACGTTTTGTCCATCATTCTCTCCCCCTTGTGCTTGAGCATTGTTCTCCTCGAACGCCATAAATA
Organism: Lactuca sativa; assembly: GCF_002870075.4. NCBI lineage: Eukaryota > Viridiplantae > Streptophyta > Magnoliopsida > Asterales > Asteraceae > Lactuca > Lactuca sativa. Next base: position 162,787,929 of record NC_056624.2, on the reverse strand, counting down.
ACTTATCATGAATATCGCATTTCCTTATGAAATTGTGGACTGCAAAAAAAGCAACGACTATATCTCTTTGCACTGAAAAGGAAAAGGAGTCATTCGTTTTAGGATTGGGAATCTCGCCTTCAAAAAACCGTAAGCACGTTCAATAACATTTCTGAGTTGCGCATGTGCATAATTGAATTTTTCTTCCTTAGTTAACGGACTTCGTCGTCGATAATCGGCTAACCAATACCTCATGTTGCGGTAAGGAGTCATAAATCCACGAGTGTTGGTGTATGCAGCATCGCAAAGGTAATATTTATCTATACACATGAGTGAAGGAAATATTATATATAGAAATTTAAAATCGTATTTCAGAATAAATTTAAAAAGAATTACAAACCTGGAGGAGGGAACGGAAAGCCTGAAGTCGGGTTACATGCAACTTCTTTCAAAACTCGTGAATCATGTGTTATACCCTCCCAACCGGCTCATACGAATGTGAATATCATATCAAAATCACAAATTCCTAAAACATTTTGAAAGCATTCACCTTTTCCTCTTCCCATGTAGCGAGTTTGTTGATCAGCAGACACGACTGCATGTACAAGAGTTCCATTTAACGCACCTATTGCTCCAGGACAGATTTCTTTTAGCCTACGATGTCTCTCTGAGGAATTCACGGTTGCATTATAATTCGTTGGAACTATAACTTCTTTTGCAAAAATCATCATTGCATTTAGCACCTCATGAAAGCATCTATGAACTGTTTCTGTGGAGTGTTCAAACCTTCGTTTGATAATCCTGAACCGTTTATTATGTGCTATAGTTGTCAAGAACATAGCCATCTTTTCTTCAACGCTTATATGCTTACTACTTTGCAACCAATTGTTTCGTCTAAAATGATTGCATAAAAGTACATACGCGTCACATGAAAGACGCATCAACTCATGACATTGTGTAGAAGTTCCATGTAGCAATTCTTGTGTATGTTGATGACCGCTCATTTCCGAATCATTATCAATAGCCCTTCCAGTTCTATTGGATGCTAGATTCAACCAATAGCAACATAGTAAAAGGAAAAATGCATTTTCTTCATCCGAATCCATAAACAATCTGTTATTTTAAAAATACATAACAATTATAATAACAACATATAACATAAAAATTCCTCCAAGTAATCCAAAACATCAACTCATTCATGTCATATAGTTCAAACCAAAGATCAAGTAATCCAAAAAAACCATCTAGTTCAAACCACACATCAAGTAATCCAAAAAAAACCCATCTAGTTCAAACCAAACATCTAGTTATCCAAAAAAAACATTCGAAACATCTACTTAGCGAAACATTCCATAATGTGCTCCAACAGTCTTGACCCAATTCTCACAAATAGTTGGATCAATGGTTAACCACACCTGCCTCTCATCCGCACCTTCACCAAAAGAAGCAACAACAGTAGTGTATCTTGGATCAAATATACCCCATCCTAACTTCTCCAACTTTTCCATACACGCACCCAAATTTGAAGAAGTATGTTTTTCTACAAATATATTAGCAACTGTTGCAATATCTTCCCTGATTTCAAGCAACCTTGAATTCGATGCATCTTTACCCTTATCTTTACTTTTATTTTGGCTCTTTGCCGAATCTGTAGTCTTTTGTTTTTTTAATTGAGCGGATGACTCGTCACTGAGACCTACAGTTTCTTGTTGAGTGCAATCAATGTCGTCAAAGTCATGCAAACTATAGTGGCTTGACTCTTGAGTAGGACGGGGAAGGGTAGAAGTTGGCCCCCAACTATGAATGCTTGTCGCAGTCGTGCCTTCAAACAACTGTGTGCAAAGGTCGGAGTACGGTAGTGGTGTGCGTCTCAAAGAATCCACATGTTTGTTTGACTGTTTGGAAAAAATATTTTATTATTTAAACATGATAATCTATTTTTTATAAATTAACAAAATACCTTTGATTCTAGTTCCCATTCTTCTTTGGAAAGATTGAAGGTGGTGGTTGTTGCATTGTACACATTACCGGTTTTGTTTTTTAACTTAAAAAAAGCATCAAACTTTGACTTTAGGTAGTCATAGCGGTTCTTCATTTGTTTTTGGTCGACAATAAAGTTATGTTTAATTTTTAATGTTTCAGCTACATTCCTCCAAGATAGTGCTTTCAAACTACTCCCTTCTCGTCCATTAACTGTAACTTCACGTAAACAAGCTTCTAGAAACGCTTTCTCTACACCTTCAACCTTCCAACTAATCCTATCCTTCTTTTCTCCCATTTTTTTGATAAATTCAACAAAAAAACGAATGTTTTAGCAACTACTTAAGCATTGCAAATACACATTTTCAACAACAATTTAAACAATACAAAGACACATTTTCAACAACTTCTTCTACAAAACAAATACACAATTCAACAAAACTAATGAATATTTCATGATATGTCAAGAACAAAACTAATGGATATGTCAGCAACAATATTTCATCATAATACCCAAACATAACAACATTAAACATAAATATATGAATAGAAAAAATCAAACATAACATCAAGATTGAACATCAAAATTGAGGATATAATTGATCATATAACATCAAAATTGGGCATATAACATCATAATTGGGCATATAACATCATAATCAAGCATCTAACATCAAAATATAGCATAACATCAAATATTGAATCTGATTGAACAAATCAGAAAATATAGCATAACAATTTCATTTTTTGATTTTCAGCTTTGAGGAGAAAGAATGAAGAAAAACAAAAGGACTAATGTGTTCGATGGGAAAGAAGGAAGAAACTGAAAATATACCTGCTGTCGGTAATGACTTCAGTGGCGTCGTCGGAGGAAGAAGATGGGCTGCGGCGGAGGAAGGCGGCCGTCGTCGCTGGGGTTGCCGATGGTGTCTTCAGTGTCGGCGTCGCTGGGAGGAGAGAAGAGAACACGATGCAAGGCCAGAAGAGCGGAAGGGAAGAAAAGAAAAGAGGCGGTCGAACTTTAGGGCAAATAGAAACGCACATTCGTTTTTAATTTTCAGACTTTGTTTGCCATCTGAAAAAATAAGAGGCATTTTTAGTTTTAAGAGGTAAAAATTAATACACAAACAAACGCTCTGAATCTTAAATTTTAAGACATTGCCTCTTAAGTTTGCAATTAAGAGGTAAACAAACAACCCCTAAGTTATTAGACACAATGAAGAAAAAAAACATAAATTTGATCGATTTAGTAAGTCACATGATTAAGTAAGAATAGTAAATAAGATATCATGATTATTTTGGATATAAATGGATCAGAAATAGATTGTTTGGAGGGTTCTATATATAAGCTTATGTACATGACAGCTACATATTCCCTAAGCTCACACACACACACACACACACATATATATATATATATATATATATATATATATATACATGGGAAAAATAAATATGTGGTTGTCGTATATATAATATTAGGTATAAAACCATCTAAATTGACTTCATTTTGATTAAAAAGACACAATTTTCTTTTACTCTTAACTTCTTCTTGTTGCTTTTGAACTCATATTATTTTTTATTTTAGAATTCATCCCAAACATCTATGTACATCTATGTATTTCAAATGTGTTTTTTATTAGACCTCTACTTGAAGCTTCATAACTTCCTCCGACACCAACCTTATGTATACTTGAATTGTTTTTTTTAATGCATTATGGGAAGATGTTTATCGGGTTTTAATGAATAATTTCAATCTTTCACTCTACTTTCTGTAATAAATTTCAATATACCGAACTATATGTAGTTGGTAAAATATATTTATACACGGTTTGTTGTACTAAATTAAACTTATAAAACTCCATAAAAATATATACAAAGCCTAACCTAAGCTCTAATAGTGGATATAAGAAATATGGTAGAGATATTTGATTGAATTTTGTTAAAATTATGTAGTTTTTGATGGTCATATACCTAATATTAGGTACATAACAGTTACATATTCCCCAACCCTATATATATATATATATATATATATATATATATATATATATATATATATATATATATATATTGAATTTGTGTAACATGTTGTATATAAGCCATTCGACTGTAATCAATAAAATCTATCTCTTGTGTTCGTCCGTGGACATAGCTGATCACTTTGATCGTGTAAACCACTTTCTTTGTTTGCTATATATAATATATTGTTACTCGTGTAAAATCGTTTGAGTTGTTGAAATACTTAACTCTAATATCTACACTTTCTGAACATTCAAATAACCACTATAGTTTCAGTATATAGTATGATAGGAATGTAGATAATTAACTAGTATAACATAAGTCACATGAGCCTAATAAAACTGCACACACTCACAAAAAAAACCCTAATAGAAAGAATAGTTGACTAACAAGTTGAAATTTTCTTTTATGAAAAGTCACATTAATTGAGTTTATTTTCAACAATTTCCTCTAACTCAAATCTCTTATGTCCATCATTCCCATTTTTGTCATGCAAACCTTGAACAACTTAGTTGGGAGTGCCTACGGATGAGCATCCACACCCGACCGAAACCCATACCTAGATCGAGACGGTTTTATATTATCGGTTTGGTTCTCAGTACATGAAATCACACTCAACTGATTTTAGTTTTTTACCGATGTTCGGTACACTGGTTCTCAGTTATGGACCGGTACATGAAATCACATCCTTTTTATTGCTTTTCAGCTTTTTAGCTTTGTTGTATATTTTGTGAAATTTTTAAAAATTCCATAACTCATTTGTCTTAATTCAGATTAACATAAGATCCTTTTCAACATTTAGTTCAAAGTTTTTTCTTCAAATTAGGCAATAATTTCATCATTTTTGGTTATGTGTTTAATGAGTTAAAGTCCCCTGAAATTAGAATATCAAAGCTTTTTAGCTTTTCCGTTTTTATGTGTACTCTGTGAAACTTTTCAAAATTACATAACTTATTCGTTTGATTTCAGATTGACATGAGATCTTTCCAACATGTAGTTTAGAGGCTTTTACTTCAATTTAGGTTATAATTTCATCAATTTTGGTTCCATATTCAACAAGTTACAATTCCCCCACAGTTGAGATATCAAAGCTAAAAGTTTTTCCTTTTTTTAGCTTTTATGCGTAATCTGTGAAACTTTTATGTAACAACGTAAGTTTTCGAACAAAAATTTTCAAATTAAAAACACATTTATCTCAATAATAAAATCACAAAGTTTCACAATGTCAAATCATCAAATCTCATAACAAAAATTGTTCATATATCAAAACTCCAGGACCCTCTTAATCGTAACTCAATCTCTGATGTGTGTACAATCAAGCCGACGCCTTCCCGTGATTCGTAGAAGTACCTGAAACACATAACACATCACACGGTAAGCACAAAGCTTAGTGGGTTCCCCAAAATACCACACACATCACATTAGCCACTCGAGGCTAACTCAATACAACCCTCTGGTCAATATGTTCCAGTGGAGACCCTCCAGTCCCACAACTCGGGTGGGCCCTCCGACCCTAACTCAATAAGTTCATAACAATAAGCATAAACCACAAGGACAAAAAGCAAAGTATCACAATATGTAGATAAGCACATAATACATCTCAATCACACGAAGATACCACTCATTGTAAGTATAGTGAGAAGACTCACCTTGTAAGCTAGCAAGTAGAAGTCTCGTACTCAGAAATCTCGAACTAGCCTCTGCCTATTACATAGGATAATCATTTCTAATTAATACTCTATTCATACTTAAATACACCAAAGTTTGCTCTCTCTTTCTCTCAAATTCTTGGAATGGGTAAAAGACTATTTTACCCCTCCATGGTCTCCATTACTCATGTTGAGCAAACCCTAAAGTCAACAGAAGTCAAACTCGAGTCAACAGTCCAAGTTTGACCTGACTCATCGAGTGCACTCATGTGACTCGTCGAGTCCACTCGTCCCTCAGAAGTCTTCATGAAGGTCCAGCTCGTCGAGTTAACCCCTAACTCACCGAGCTATATCATGTCCAACTTATCTGGACAAAATGCTAACTGACTCGTCGAGTCGGCTCATCAACTCGACAAGTCCATTCAGACCCATGTCTTAAACAGACGATTTCAAGGTAGGAAACCCTCTCACACTCTAGATCTAAGCTCTCAAGGCTTGCTTATCACGTAAAGCCACAAGCTTTACGTTCATGCATGACACTTAGGGCTTGAAATGCCAAAAACATGCTCTATTAAGGGTTTTTCACTCAAGGCTCAATTATGGTTGCATAAAGCAGGGATCTTTGGACTCTAGGGACCTCACAAAGTCCAGATCTGATGTCCAAATCTCTATATGTGCATAAAACACTCAAAGTCCCAATATTAGATAGAAAAGAAGCCCTAAACTCCAATAATATGAGATCTACCCAAACTAATGAGAAAGGTAAAAACTTTATACCTGTTACAGAAGCTCTTGGATGAATAACAATAGATCTAACAGCCTCCTCTTGTTCCTTGCTTGAAATCCTTTTCTTCTCTTCCAAAGATGCACCAAAATACTCAATATTAACTCACACACTCTCTCTATTAGCTCAAAGGGAGATTAGGGTTTCTCTCAGTTAAGGCAAGCAGCTGATGATCCGTAAATGAGGCTATAAGTGACCTTAAATAGGACCCAAACCCGAGGATTTAGGGTTTCTCTTCACAGCGTCTACTCGACGAGTCGGCTCTCGGACTCGTCGAGTAGATTATTAATTCGCGTGGCACATCACGACCCTACTCGACGAGTTGTTGCACCAACTCGTCAAGTCGCTCAATAGTCCTCCAAAAACATAATTAAACATAATACCTGGAAGCACGGGTGTTACATTTTAAGTGATAAACCAAGGCATTTTAAACAAGCATAAAAAATGCATGTAGCTGGAAACCATGCAAAAAAAGCAATAAAAGCACTTGAAGAAAACAAAACGTGGACATTCGATCATTTACCAGTAGAGAAACGTACCATTCACTCCAAGTGGCTTTCCAAGATAAAGTACAAGCCGATTGGTGAAGTCGAAAGGTAAAAGGCATGTTTAATGGTGAATGTATTTACACAAATGAAAAGTGTTGTCTTCCATGATGCACCTGTAATAGGACTTTACTTGCTATAAGTACAAAGAAGGACTGAATCATTCATCATTTGGACATTAACAATGCTTTCCTGCATGTGGACCTAGATCTGTAAGGAAGTATACATGAAAATACCAAAAGGTTTTGCAAAGGAAAGAAATACAAGAGTTTATAGATTAAGAAAGTCTCTTTATGTACTTCGACGTGGCTCACGTAACTGGTACCATATTTTATAATGTCGTTAACTCGGTTAAACTTTGAGTAGTAAAATGCTGATGCTTTTCATTTTATACACAATAAGGGAAGTATTTTGTTACAAACTTGATTTATATGGACGATGTGATCATTGTTGGGAACGATGCAACAAGAATACGTGAAACAATGGATCAGCTTAACAAATCAGTATAACATTAAAGACGTGGTCCCGTTAATATATATCCTAGGGTTCTATGTGGCTAAGACACATAACGGGCTTTTTCTAAATCAACTTAAAATACACTCTTGACATCGTGGGAGATAGTGGAATGCAAGTGTGCAAACCTAAATATATTCCAAGGATCAAAACTTGCAGTCAGATGAATGTGATGATAACCCACAGGTTAAAGCAAATCAATATCGACGTCTGATGGGTATGTTACTTTATCTTCAAGCAATTAGGTCTGACATTGCTTAGTCAGTCAACATGCTAAGGGGTTATTTGTTTCCCATCTTAATGATCCCATCAAGAGACTGCCTCTAGACCATTAAGATTCAGACTGTTTGGTTGAACCCTTTTTCCCTTCTTAATGGGTAAGATGTGCCAAAAAATGATCTGATTCGGTAAGATAAGAAAAGGAGTCTGAATAAAAAAAAATTCATCGGTTGTCCTTGGCCTACCAACAAGGGTTCACCTCTTTTCTTTCTTCTCCTTCTTTCTACATATCGAGCGCTTCTCTGAGTCCTCCCTTATTCTCCTTCTTCCTCAGGCGTCGGTGGCTTCCCTGCCAGCCTCCGGCTTCGTCGCCGCCTCCACCTGCCAGCCTCCGGCAGTGTTGCTCCGTCTCCGCCTTCGTCGCCTCCCCCTCGCCTCTTCCCACTTTCACCAATAAGTTTTTTGATTTGTTTTTCTTCCTCGAAATTGATGTTGCAATTGTGGTCTTGCTGATCGTTTTTTTTATTCTAGTCGATTTTGTATGAAATTGATGTTACAATCGTGTTCTTCCTCAAAATTGGTGTTGCAATCGTGTTCTTCCTCGAAATTGAAGTTTCCTGCAGATGTTTTTTTTATCCACAATCAAATTCCAAACCATTTCCTCTTTAATGAGTTTATTGCCAAATTGATTGAGTGCGGGTGGTTAAAATGATAGCATCAGTTCCTATTTAACGAGTTTATTGTCAAATTGATTGAATGTCGGTGGCTAAATTGATTACAGGTGTTTGACAATGACATAGCTAAATTGATTGCAGGTGTCATTGACATACACAAACATTTACATAAATGTTGTTGTTATAGAGAGAATAATGTGATATCAAGATGTATATATGACATATTTGGATGTTAGATGATGTGTTTATTATATATGCAAAAAATAGTTTAGAGGGTTAAAATAGTTATTTTCCTTGTTAAGAGGCACACATTCAGTGACTAACCAAACATCAATTTATTGTTCAGATACAGATTCATAAAGAGCCTCTGCGTCATCCAGACATCTGCATCATTCAGATATGAATCTTCCAGATGCTACCAACCAGCCCCTAAGTTAGTTTGTTTAAGATCCTAAAGTACAACACACAAATGCAACTTTAAGAGTGCTTTGGTACTCAAAGATAACTCAAAAGATAACTTTGATTTAAGGGATATTAATACCATAAGATGGTGGTTTGGACCACGTTTCATTTTGTGACCGATGCATATTTGTTAGGATGTGCTTTTACAAGGCTCTTGAGGACCAATTATTTGCTTCTTTTAGGACGAACATTGATTTTGTAGAAGACGAATAAACAAAATGTAGTTTCACGTTCATCTGTTGAAGCAGAATACCGCGGTATTACAATTATTGTTAGTGAAGTCCTTTGGGTATGTTGGCAGGGGCGTAGCTACTAAGCTACAAGGTGGGTCCTAGGACCTACTTAAAATTCCAATTTTATTCACAATATATATTGCAAAAAAATTAGGAACTACCTTAGAAAAAATAAAGGACCCACCTTTAGTTTGTTTTTTAAAAAATGTCTTAAAAATCATTTTAAAATAGGAAAAAAAATAAGTTACCAAGGTCAATATGTTATTTTAAATTATGAAATTGATAACAAAAATTAACCACTCTTAATCGACACTTTCAAAATATCAATAAATAAATAAATTGCTCTGATAAAAAGAAACTCACATGCCAAAGACTCTCACTCTCCGTTCACCGCTTTATCAATATACTAATAATCAACTAGTTTTTCATTAAAACGTATGTTTTTTTTTTCATTTATATTTCAATTGGTTTTTTAAAATTTTTAATCGGTGGGGCGTGATCGGTTTTAATAGGCTGAACTGATTGATCCGGTTTTTTTAAGGTACACGATCCGACCCGACCCAACCCCACATAAGTGTTGTTGATTTTTTTAGTGGCTTTACTTAATTTGGGAATTATGTGATTTTTTCGTCTAGATTCGCGCCACTGTATGTTGGTATTGAAGACTTTGCAAGTGACACCAAAATGGCCATCTCCATTTGCCTAAAATCATGTTTTCCACGAATGGAAGAAACACGTTGAAAATGAAATTTTATTTTCTAAGAGAACATACCAAGACCAAAGACATAAAACTTGTGTATGTTGATATGAAATTGCAAGTGGTTGGTAGTTTCATCAAAGTGTGGCACAAAACAATTACAAAGCTTACTTGGCAAGTTAAGCATTCGAGACTTACATGCTGAAACTTAAAGGGAATGAATGAATCCATACATCCTTATCTGATTACCTAGTTATCATCTTTTCTTTATTGAAATGTGTGATATCTCTTTATGAACTTTGTATATGAAAACCCTAATGGGACATGAATGCAATCAAGTCTTTGGCTCTTAAATTCTACAAAAAAAATATATCCAAATACAATATTTTTCGAGTTAGATAAAAATTGTTTTAAATACCATAACAAAAAAAAGTAAAATTACAAGAAAAGTATTAATCAATGTTGATGCGTTAAAGGAGACAAGAATATTTTAAGCGTGACCTTAGTTTTATGCGATATTATTGTCTTTAAAATATGGACATAAATTGTTTGTTGCTTGTGTTCAAACTTAAAAGTTATATGAATGAAAGACTAACATGGAACTATGTTCAAACACTAGAATGCGCAAGTTATATAAGCAGCAAGATCGGCCCTGAGAAATTGGAGGCCCAGTGAAAAAATTAAATTAAGGCTCCATACCTTTTTTGTAAAATATTATTAATGAAATTTTTTACTACTAAAGATAAAAAGAGTCTACTATTTTATCAAACAAAATTTTTATTGTTTATAATATAAATGAGATTTGTAACATGCAATTCTATTTTAATTAACTTATTATTATTATTATTTTCTTCTAACTTTTTTTAGTAATATAATATTAAAGAAAATTCTCAATCGGAGGTCCCTTACGATGGGAGGCCTAGTACGATCGCACACTCGCACCACCCCAGGACCGCCACTTATAAGCAGTCAAGCGGCAACAGTTTGAACTTTGAAACACATATCGGAGTATTTTTGCTAGAGCCAAGAGACCAAAAGTCAAGTATATATATGCAAAAAAGATTTTTTTTTTTTTTCTTTTCTCTAATCATAATTTGTAATTTGTATTAATCAAATGTAGCCCAACAGCCCCAGCCCAAGTGTGTTGAGGGCCTGGTCTTGCTAAATTTCTTTTTTGATACAAGCGCATATGGTATTCAATCTCTATGATGTTTTAATTTTAGGAATCACGTTTGTTATTATACATAACTTTTTTTTTTCTAAATGCTTATCTCGTATTTTTATATAATTTATTTTATATATTAAAATTTATATTAGAAAAACAAACATCAACAAAGGTACTGATATCAGCCCCTTGGCACAAACATGAAGCATTAAAGCGATATTAACGGATTTGAATCTTGAAAAATAATAGAGGTGAGCATACATAGTATGTGAAATCCAATCGTACCGAATACCCACAGGAATTGAACCGATTTAGAACAAAATGTACATTCCCATTCGATTTTCATTTTAAAAAAATGGGTTTCGGTCCATACTGGTTTCGGTCGTCCGGTTTAGGTTTTCAACCGAAATCGATTTGCATTTTGAACAATTTTGAATCCATATGGCCCCTGGGTTATTATGTATTTGACAAAATTGCAAGAATGGTCCCTGTGGTATGTCAAAACTAGCAACTTTTGTCCAAAATGAGTTTGGCTCGCAGGAATGGTCCAATACTTTCGTTTTGTTGCGATGTTAGTCCAAAAATTTTAAAACTTTTTATAGTGACGGATTTGCCCTTGGTATTTTCCCCTTTTAATTTTTTATTACAGAAATCGAAAAAAGAAAAAGAAAAAAAGAAAACCTCTCTCTCTCATCATCACCTAGAACATTACCCAAGAACATTACAATGGAAAATACCCTAAAAATCCGAATTATCAAAAGATAATAATGCAGAAATTTTATTTGCATTCTTGAATCGATCTAGATGGATAAAAGGGAAAGGGCTTTTGTGCCCGTGTTTGATGTTTGATCGGGTGATATGAACGCGAATGAACCACAGTAAACACGAAGGAAACAGAAATGAAATCAAACATTAGCCTCCGATTGATGACTGATCGTGAAGAAGATGAAGTGCCTCCGACGCATGATGGGACCGGAGAAAATGAAGAATCGCAAGAAATCTTAAGTAACATTTCGATTGAGGGGTGTGGTTCGACGGTGGATGGTGATTCGTGAGGGGAAGGGAAGAAGGCTCGCAGGCGGCTAATCCCGGTGCTCTTCGGTCGATTGATAGCGACGAGGGAGATCATCGATGGGTATAACGTGGTCGTCGACCATTAAAAAACAGATGAGCGAACGGGATGGGTAGGGCAGTAATAAGGTTTGATTTCCTACGAAAGCTTTGTTTCCGGAAATTGAGGGGGCGGAAGAGAAGGAAAGGGAAGGCAGTGAAGCTTCTCTCTTCCTGTTCTGATAACAAGGTGCGATGCGGAAGGGAAAACCAGTTAAGCTAGGAGAGCAACAACATCGACACAGGTGGTGTGTTTGGCAGTGGAGCTCGACGAGAAAAAGGACAAGTGCGATGGGGGGGGGGGGGGGGGGGGGGGGGGTGTTCGGCGTTGTTGTTTGCTCGACAATCACAGGTTTCCTTTCATCTCTCTTCTTTTTACTTTGATTGTAAATCCATGGGGTTTAGTCAATAGATTTAGGTTAAGATGAGTGTTTGTTGATTGATTTTTGGCAGAAATGGATAAATGAAATGGATGAGTGAGGCTAATCTTTTACAGGAAATCGATGGGTGTATGTTCGTTTTGCTTGACAGAATCGATGGGGTGTAAATCACTAGGTTTAGGTTTGTGTTTTGGTTGCTTGAAATTGCCATGGAAAGAAGATGAAGCAATAACAAGGAGTGGTTGTATTTCCAGGTATACATGAAAAGAACAAGACTGCTCTTGTGTTCTTGGTTGGGAACGAATGCAAAAGGGAAGAACAAGGATATGTGTTGATTGTATTGGTTTATTATATATATATATATATATATATATATATATATATATATATATATATATATATATATATATATATATATATATTTGTTTTAACTTTAATTGTTCTTTAATTGTTGTAATAAAAGAAAAATAGAAAATAAAATAATAAGGGGCAAATCCGTCATTATAAAAAAGTTCATAGGAAATTGGACTAAAATCGCAACAAAACGAAACTATTGGACCATCCTTGCAAGCCAAACCCATTTTGGACCAAAGTTGCTATTTTTGACATACCACAGGGACCATTCTTACAATTTTGTCTATGTATTTTGAATCCACTGTGAATCCATCATTTCCATATCTTGAATCAAGTTTTGCATTTTCAATCCAAATCCATTTTAATCCATATTTTGAATCTAAATTTTCATCTTGAATCCATTTTCTTGAATTATATGAATCTAATTTTGCATTTTGATATTCAAATCCATTTTGAATCCACTGGTTTTTTCACATCATTGAAATCAAATTTGGGCTAATTAATATATTCAGTCCTAAATTTGGTTTTGGTATCGAAAAACCTAATTGGCACCATATATACATATATACGTTTTGGTTTTTTGTTTGCACTAGTCCTGACAATTCTCAATACGGCCGGAGATACGAACCGCGACACAACACGAAATAAACGGGTTTGAGTTGAATTTTTCAACCCGCCAACCTATCAACTCGCAAACCCGTTAACTCGTTTATTAAACAGGTCATATATGAGTTTCTAAAAAATAATATACGGGTTGACATGTCAACCCGTTTATAATTTTAATAAAAAAATTATATATATATATATATATATATATATATATATATCTTTACTATCTTATAAAACAAATCCCACTATTTCTAAAAATAGATTGAATAAAATAATAATATTTTTTTAATACGTCCAAATCATTAAGTTAATTGTACAACTAATCACTAATAAAATAATATTAAAATTTGAACAAACTCCTATAAATCTTCTCTTCTAAGGTTTTGACCAAATCTTTTTTCATCCAAATAAATACTCAACACCCTATAATTTGGTCATTTCATGAATTTTTTTATTTTTAATATGACATATTTCCTAAAACAAACTAATGATTGAATTGAAAATCATCATTCTCTATCGAAAAGAAATTAATTGTCGAAACAAACTATTTGTCGCTCGCCGCTTTGCGCGGGTAAACGGCTATATATATATATATATATATATATATATATATATATATATATATATATATATATATATATATATATATATATATATATATATATATATATATATATATATATATATATATATATATTAAAGACTAAACTGCACAAATGGTCCATGTGGTTTGCTCAAAATTTTCACTTTGGTCCAAAAAAGTTTGGACTAGCACCAGAGGTCCAAAGTTTTCATTTTGTTGCGGGTTTTGTCTAATTTGCTTTGAACTTTTTTATAATGACAGATTTGCCCTTGCTTTTCCAATTTATTAATTTATTTATATTTTTATAGTTAAAAGAAAATAAAATACCAATCTCTCTCTATCCCCCCTCCCTCCCTCCCCCCCCCCCTCTCTTTCTCGTACTGAAACCATCCCCAAAATCTGCATCGTCTTCTCTCTCATGCAAATAAACAGTCATGGTTGTGCTCGACTTCTCTCTCTTCAATCAAACCCTTATACCTAAATTACACAAATGAAATCCCCCTCCCCTTTTGATTTCTCACAGATTCTCTATCTGTGTTCTAATCAAGAGTTCTTGATAAACCCTAACTCTTAATCGCACACCCCAGAACAAGACGAAGAGAAGAAAATCTGATAATTGCTCGAGTTTTTAGAGTTCTTGACAAACCTAGTTCTTAAATCCACACCGACGAAGAAGAAACCTTGTAAATTGTGATTAAATCTCCTCCGATAATTGTGACAAGATCAAGCTGATGACCATAAAACTTAGATGTTCAGATATTGCAGGCCAAAAGTGCTAGACCTTTCCGATCTCAGTTCTTTCGTCGTCAGTTCTTTGCCGATAGCAGTGAAGAGCTCAAGGTGACGAAGGCTTTCAAATCGGAGGGTTTTCAGATGGGTTTTCGAGATCAAAGGGTTTTCAAAGAGGTTCAAAAGCGGTGTCGATGTTGACAAGTGTAGATCTGGAAATCTTTCTCATCGGAAATTACGGATGAAGACGGTCGAAGGCTGCAACGGATTTGACGAAGGGTTGCAGTGATCTTAAACGAATTGAGAAAGAGGGTTATGACTCCCTCCAAAACGACCGCCATTTATTCATCTTTGTCTTTACAAATCTGATATGTGCGAGCTACGGTTGAGATGATGTAACACCGTGAATTTCAAAATACTTTTTCACAATTTATAAAAACATTTCTCATTAACTTTTCATAAAAACATTAAGTTTAAATCCTAATTCACATTATACAAAATCCCAAGATCATATGTATATCAAAATCCCATGCGTGTGTACAGATCAAGCCGGCGCCTTCCCACGGTCATCGCTAGTACCTGAAACAACAACACTAACACTGTAAGCACAAAGCTTAGTGAGTTCCCCAAAATACCACAAACATAACACATATATTAGCCACTCGAGGCTATAACTCTTATGGGTCCGTGCACCCAAGCTTTGTGAACCCTCAGGTTCTAACTCTGGGAACCTTCCGGTTCCAACTCTATAAACATGCACAACATAAATCACATAGACATCATGCAGTACAACGCATAGCATACACATAACATACATACTCTGACACTTAACTCTGATTACCTACTCAACGTAAAGTATAGTGAGAAGACTCACCTCGTGTATCTCGATAACTCGCAACTCCTGGAATCACTCGTGCTCGATCCTCCGAGCTATAATCCTCCTATAACATCATATGACTCTAATTAACACTTTTACCACTAAGGTTGATGATGTGTGTAAAATGCACTTGTTTTATCCCTACTTTTAATTAATAAATTTAACACACAAAGGCAGTGAACCTGTCTTTTAGTGGTATAGATTAGGAAGTAAGGTGTCGAACTCAGGGAACGGGAAATTAAACTAATAACTAATTTTAACTAAAACAAATAATAAAAGTAAAAGGGGTTTCTTCTAGTTTTGTAAGACTAGAAACTTAGGCACACTAAATTAACTAAATAACTAAAGCAACAACTATTCACCAAGTTTGATAAAGATGTTTCTATTTAGGTTCAACCAATTCACTCATATGGTTATTTGTATTTATGATAGATTAATTGGTATTGGTTACCAATTATAATGGTTAGGTTCATGTTCATTACTCCTAACCCTTAGACAATTAACTAATTTAAGCGGTGATCAAGTGTTTAAACTAATTAATTCCCTAGATTAATGGTTTGGATTAAATAAGATTTGTAATGGTCAATTAAGTTATTAATTCAATTAACCTCTTGTTTGATGGTTTCTCAAACAAGCTCACACATTAATCTTCCTATTGTCTTATTAATCTTAGTTTCATAATCATTACTTCTAAGCATATGGTTTAGTGTTCACATAGACATATGAGGTTAACAACTAAGAGATGTTCATGCAGCCTAATTGTCTTCCAATTAACAAAAAATAGTAGTGATTAATGCATAAGGTTCTTTAACAAACTTAATTTAATAAATCACCAATAAACAATCAAACAAAAACTAATAATTAAACCATAGGAGTTCCTTGATATTCCCCAAACAGAAACAAAAACGAATTTAGTTCATAGTTGCAGTAGAAACAAACATAAAAACAAGGTTTTCTAGATCAAACATATTCAATTCTTAAATCTAAGTGGTAGGATTAACCTAATTGCTTGAATTCTTCAAAAGATTGAAGCTTAGGGTTCCTCAGCGTCTTCTAGGGCTCTTAATCGCAGCTTGACCTTTAAAAATCGCCAGGAATGTTGTCCCATTGGATAAAAATTCGGTTTTTATAGATATCTCAAAACAGGGTGTACTCGGCGAGTAGCAGAACCAACTCGCCGAGTAGGTGCATAGTTATTCGTCTTGAATCAGGAATCATAGCTATCTTCTGGAACATCCTCGTGTACTCGCCGAGTACAGTCGTCTACTCGCCGAGTAGGTGGTCTTTTGTCTCTTATTTTCATTCTTTGATCTTCAATTGCTTCTCCTTGCTTCCTTTTACTTCCAAGCATATCTTCTGGACTGAAAACAAAATTCAAAACATTTTAAGTACCTTTTGTCCATATTATTCACATAATTAGTTAAAAATGATTGAGAATATGTACTAAATAATTAACTAATTATGCACATATCAAAATACCCCACACTTGACTTTTGCTTGCCCCCAAGCAAAACTAAATTTTAAGCATATTAGAATCACATATAATAACTCCAATCTAACCCAGCCATTATGCCAAGACCGCAACGCATGCATTTGTGTCTAAAATTTTCCTAAAAACCCCCATACTTCAAATACTCACAATCCTCATAAACATTTGCCCACTCACCCCGAACTATGCTCATTTTATGCAACCCTCCGAATCCATCCGTAGAAAACCTCTTTACCCTCAAGGTATTTTTAATTGAGCAACCCAAGCATACATAATCTAGAATTACAACTTTTTGATACCACTATGGAGCCTTTTTTTTTGAATTCATCTCTTCTTTGATATTTGCTTTGATCTCTTTGAATTCATCACCTTTATTGTTTGATTTTCGGTATCTTCAACTTTTTGGATTTCTTGGAATTTTGATCTTTAGATCTTCACTTTATTTGCTCCAAAATTCTTACAACTTTTCTAGTGATTCTCTTTTTTTTTACATGTATTCCTCACTTTTTTCACTCAAATCCCTACATGCTTAAGCAGGGGCGCTCAATCTCAACCTTTATTAGCTAATGATAACAATTTTCCTGGATACATTTCAGGTTTAGGCTGCTAAACATATTGCATCCCTCAGGCTGAGCAAGGTCGTGTTTTTGTCTCATGATTTCACTGAAATAAGGAAACCACAAATGCACTAGAACGTATATAGGCTCAACTAAACATTTGGGTTTTCATGCAATTATCAACATAATTCTAACATGGAATCCTAATTTTTCTTTTACCAAAATTTCCTAAATTAAATCCCTAAGTCATATTTTTGGTATGCAACAATTTTTTAAAATTAGCCTAAATTAAGATTCTAAATTTTCTAATATGTGACTAACCCCCTACCTCATACTTATTTTATGCAATGCCCTCATTGCATATTATGCAAAATAAAAATGCAAATATAGAGAGAATTGGAACAAACTCCCCTGGGGTAGCAGTCGATAGGTTGCCACTCTCCTCTTCAGCTTCTTCTTCAATTGACTTTAGCCATGGGAACAGCTCATCCATGGCACGGGTGTCATGCGTCTCGTGTGGTTGACAGCTCGAAAATTCCACGGAACAAGGTCGTTAGAAAGTCTCCAGTAGTAATCCCTCACAAAGAGTGTATGGATGTTGCAGTGAAAGTGGTCAAAGCAATTCTGAAATTCCAAAAGTAGCAGGCTACTCGGCGAGTAGGATCGTGGACTCGGCGAGTAGGCCTTGATGCAAAATAAGATCGTGTAATATCGCATGTACTCGCCGAGTAGAGTTTGTGCACTTGGTGAGTAGTGAGTGTTTTTCCAAAATTGTTCTGGTCGCTGCTTCTCTCGACTTTGGTGTTGAAATCAGAAATGTAAATTGACCCTCACTCGAATTCCTTCAGCAGCAACACTCCCTATGACCCTCGACTTCTACGGAATCAATCCTAAGGACAAGACTCCATAATTGCTTAAAAATCTCTCATTCCTTTCTTGACCCTCACTAGTTAGTATGCTTCCCTATCTTCAATCCCTGAAAAAAAAAACTAACAGTGACACTAATAATCCAACCACCATAAAACAAAATCCAAAGTGTTTAACAATTGTCTTAGAACAAAACATCATAAGCATAAAAAAAACAAAACAAATTCTTCAATCTTCATCATCCATTCCAGCTCCTCCTGCTCCACTTCCTCCCTCTCCATCTCTTCTTCGCATCCTCTCATCCCAATTCATGATATAGGGATAGCCGGGTCCAGGTCTTGGGGCAATTTGCATTTGTTGAAAGAGGTACTCGAAAGATTGATTAGTGTAGTTTACCCCTCGCCCAATATCATCCAAGTAGTGTCGGTACTCTACTTGGTTCCAACCATCATTATCCTCCACCGGAATAACCGGTGGATCCTCCCGCACCCGTTCGCTCCTTTGTCGGACCCGCCTTCCCGGCTCCTCGGGGACCGCCGGCTCATCTTCATGTGGAATAGTGAAGGAATCACCAAACTTTTCAACTACCCGTGCCCTCCTATAAAGTGCAGTGTTGAATGGTGGAGGGTGGAGAACCGTTAGTGCTTGAGCTTGTGGCAAATCCAAGATCCCAAATGACTTGGCAAGTCGGGTAATAAACATGCTTCCATTTATCTTTGAATTGATCTTCTCTTTGACCGCCCCCTCAGCAAGAAATTTGGCAATGCAGTAAGGAAGGTTGCAAAAAACGTCTGGAGTGATGATGCTCCACAAGTAGAAGATGTCAAGGGTGGGGACTTTGTCCCCATCCTTCCGCATGTTTATCGTACCAGCCACAAACCGGTGAATGAGTCGATGGATCGGAGAACGAATGTGACCTTCTTGCGCGGTGGAGGGAATGTAGACTCGGTTGGCAATTGTGTTCCACCATGTAGACGCCACCACCTCCTCGGGAAGTTCTTTGTAACAATTTTCCAAGAAGGCTTCAAAATAGTCCGTCATCACCATGTCTTGGTCATAAACACCCAACCTCCATGAAAACTCCACCATGCTGCATTGTCGCAGCTCCCCGCCCAAAGAGAAAGAGATTGTGTTAGGATTATAGAACTCACTACCACCTCGAAATGAGATGGTAGCAAAGAATTCCCAGCACAACTCAGCGTAAACCGGCTCTTGGATTTTAAATAATTGCAACCAACCATCACAAGTGATGTTGGCATATCCCAAATTGCAATCCTTTACCAAGTACGGGGTGAGTTATTCTTCCAAACCAACATTTCCCATCCATCCCTAATCCACTGCATTTGGAAGGTGAATTTCCTTCTGCCTAAGTGCGTCCAGTATGTTTAGAGCTCTTGTTTTTGATGATTTGGACGTAATTTGTTGAAAAGATAGCCATGGCATATCACCATGGCTTCCCCCTCGCGAAGATTGACCCCTTCTTGCCATGCTACCTGTATACGCATATCAAGAACACAGCAACAAACAACACCCAGTAATTAAAAACAAAAAATATTGGGTCTGACTGTGACCTACTCACCGAGTACACGACTCTACTCGGCGAGTAGTATGAACACCATGACAGATCGAGTGCCGGATCTGTGTAAACTGTCCAAAAGTCCAAATTTTTCATAGGGTTTTGTTGTAATTACTTATCTAACCATAGATCTTGAAGAAAATACTCCTAACAATATCTAATTCGTGATTAAATCAAAACCCTAGAAGATGAGGAAAACTCCCCAAATCCGAAATTACTTCAAATCTGGACAAATCTGTGATAAAAATCAAACCTTTCATGAATTTAAAGGGTAAAGATGTTACCTTTTTGCTTGAATAGTGAGAATTGAGTAGAAAATTGAATAAATCTTGAAAGCAACTTGAAAGATGGCTGAGAGGATAGTGCACGGCGAGTAATGGGATGAAATGGTGAAAAAAAGAAACTTTTTACAGATTATATTTCACTTGTTTTAAACTGGCTACTCGCCGAGTAGAAGCGCTTTTGAATAACATCTGACCGAACCAAGCATCTACTCGCCGAGTACACGACTCTACTCGGCGAGTATATGTCATAGATTGAAAATTTTTGTGTATTTAGAAAAATTAGTGTATTAATTCATGTTTTTACACCATCCACCCCACACTCTAATCATGGCTTGTCCTCAAGCAGTTATGGGTATAAAAGTAGATGAAGAAGAATGAAAAAAATGTGAAAATAAAGAAAAGGAAAGAAAATGCAAACTTGAGACTCGGGTTGCCTCCCGAGAAGCGCTTCTTTTTATGGAGTCGTTAGCTGGACTCCTCCCCTTCTACGTAGTTGCAATTCCGCCCAGCAGTAACTCTTCCAATCCTTCATTCCGGGGGACTCCCTCTTCATAGTTTTTTACTCTATGACCATTGACTTTGAAAGGCGTGCCGTCTCTTGATAACAACTCTATAGCCCCATGTGGAAACACCGTCTTGACCAGAAAAGGACCATCCCACCTTGATTTGAGTTTGCCCGAGAAAAGTTTTAATCGTGAATTGAAAAGCAACACTTTTTGGCCTTCATGGATTTCTTTATTCTTGATCCTTTTATCATGCCATTTCTTGGTCTTTTCTTTATAAAGCCAAGAACTAGAGTATGCATCATTCCTTAGCTCTTCAAGGGCATTCATTTGCATCAAACGGTTGCTCTTTAGTTCTTCCATGTCGAAGTTGCACCTTTTTAAAGCCCAATACGCCTTATGCTCGATCTCGACCGGTAAATGGCATTGCTTTCCATAAACTAACCTATATGGTGTAGTACCAATAGGTGTTTTGAAAGCTGTACGAAAGGCCTATAATGCATCATCTAGCTTATCCGACCATTCCTTGCGGTTGCTTCCCACCGATTTTTCTAAAATTCGCTTCAAGGCTCGATTGGTCACTTCAGTTTGTCCACTAGTTTGTGGATGATATGATGTGGAGAACTTATGGGTAACCCCATATTTCTTTAGCACCTATTCCAATTGATCATTGGCAAAATGTGTGCCTCGGTCACTGATTAAGGCCTTCGGAACGCCAAAGCGTGAAAATAGCTTCTTCAAGAATCACACCACTACTCGCCCGTCATTTGTTGGTAACGATTGTGCCTCCGCCCATTTGGATACATAATCGACCGCTACCAGTATGTACTTGTTCCCTTTGGACATGGGAAAAGGTCCCATGAAGTCAATGCCCCACACATCAAACACCTCGCACACTTGGATACTATGTTGTGGCATTTCATTTCGAGATGAAATGTTTCCCACTCTTTGACAAGCATCACATTCTTTGACAAATTGGGCTGCATCTTTAAAGATTGTAGGCCAATAAAACCCAATGTCAAAGATCTTCTTTGCAGTGTAGTGTGCTCCATGATGTCCTCCCGTGGGCCCGCTATGGCAATGTTCTAGTATTCTCCGGCTTTCCTTCCCGAACACACATCTTCGTATGATACCATCCGCACAGCTTCGGAAGAGGTATGGGTCGTCCCAATAGTAATATTTGATTTTAGCAAAGAATTTCTTCTTTTGTTGACTGCTATAGTCCTTCGGGATGTAATTTGTAGCTAAATAGTTAGCTATGTCTGCAAACCATGGCTCTTCTCCCACTGACACCATAATATATTCGTCTGGAAAGTTGTCTCCATCTTTGTCTTCTTGCAATTGCGGGTTCTCTAGCCGGGACAAGTGATCAGCTGCCACGTTCTCCATTCCCTTCTTGTCTCGTATTTCTATGTCGAATTCTTGAAGAAGTAGCACCCATCGTATCAGTCTTGGCTTAGCATCCGTTCGTGTCGGGATTAACTCGTTCTTTTCGTTGGTTATGACCGTCATCCCTCCTTTCTTGGGCACCACTTGGACCGGACTCACCCATGGGCTATCGGAAATGGAGTAAATGATTCCTGCATCTAAGAGTTTGACCACTTCCTTCTTGACTACTTCTTGCATGTTCGGGTTCAACCTTCTTTAGTGTTGTACCACCGGCTTTGCTCCTTCTTCTAGATTGATCTTGTGAGAGCAATAGGATGGGCTTATTCCTTTGATGTCGGCGATGCTCCATGCTATGGCCCGTTTCCGTTTCTTCAACACTTGCACTAGCTCCTCCTTTTCCGACTTGGACAGATCCGAGGCTATGATTACTGGCTTTTGATTGCCTTCTTCCAGAAAAGCATACTCCAAATGGTCTGGTAATGTTTTGAGCTCTGTTCGTTGGTTCTGAGTGACGGACTCGCCGAGTGCAGGTGAGGTACTCGGCGAGTTGGTGGCTGCATTCACGAATTCTGACTTTTCTTCAGATATACTCGGCGGGTAGGGCTGTCAGATTGCTTCATTAGTTCTTCATACTCCGCTTCTTCCAACAGTCTTTCAATTTCTAGTAAATCTTTTTCTGGATCAAACGCTTCATCTAAAGCTGCAAACTTGCTGGAATCTTCAGGTATGTCTTCCTCCAATAGTTCATCAAGCATGTCGATTGAGAATGTCGTGTCGTCACTGCTCCTAGAATACTTCATAGCTTGGTCCACCCCGAATGTTACTGAATCATCCCCGACCCGCAAGGTGAGCTTTGAGTCTCTCATGTCTACTATAGCGTTGGCCGTGTTGAGGAAGGGCCTTCCAAGGATGATTGGTACTTGTGGATCCGCCTCCATGTCTAGAATGATGAAATCACCAGGAAAGACAAATTTATCCACTTTCACTAGCAAATCTTCGCATATGCCTCTTGGGAAGGTGACTGTCTTGTTCGCCAAATGTATTGCCATGCGAATTGGCCTTGGCTCCGGGAGGTCCAACTTCTTAATGAATGAGTATGGCATAAGGTTCACACTTGCTCCAGAATCTGCTAAGGCATGAATTGCAGCCAAGTTACCAAATTGACAAGGTAAAGTCAAGCTCCCCGGATCACCCTTCTTCTTTGGTAGCTTATTTAGCATCGCAGTGGAGCAGTTCTCATTAAGCACTACCTTCTTCACTTCTTCCATCTTTCTTCTATTGGTGAGGAGTTCCTTAAGGAACTTTGCATACTTGGGCATTTGCATGACGGCTTCAATGAAAGGTATGTTGATTTGAAGAGTCTTGATGTGGTCTAGAAACTTATGATGTTCCTCTTCCTGCTTCTCTTTCTTGGCTCGGTCTGGGTATGGCATTGGAGGCTGGTAAGGCTTTTCAGGAGATTGTTCACATGTTTTTGATGGTGTACTCGCCGAGTCCATCGGCCCTACTCGGCGAGTAGGACTCTCATATTGTAACTTTTGGTTTTCTGCTGGTTTTTCCGCTTCATCCTTCTGTGAGTCCTTGGGTGCTTCAATCCGAATGGGTGCCAGGGGAGTGATTATCTTCCCACTTCTTGTTGTGACAATGTTTATGTGTGCGCCTCGTGGGTTATTTTCGGTTTTGCTAGGATGTTCACCCGGTGACCTTTGGTTAAGTTGTTGAGCAAGTTGCCCAAGTTGTGTTTCTATATTGTGGATAGATGCTTGTTGGTTCCTGAGCATGGTTTTTGTTTCTTGAATAGCAGCAACATGATCACTATGCCTTTTTTCTGAAGCAACTACAAATTTAGTGAGCATATCTTCCAAGCTTGGCTTCCTTTCTTGCACCGGCTCCTCCTTTTGGTAGAACCCTCTCCCTTTTTGTCTATACTTCTCCTCCTTGGCTTTCTTGTACTCTTCATAAGGAAGCCACTCTTTCTTTTGTTTGCGCCAATCTTCATCATATCGGTCTCCACTCGAGTAACACACTTGCGCCTTCTTGTTGCCATTCTCATCCAAATCGCAGTCTCTAGTGAGGTGAGGCCCATTGCAGTTTTCACAACCCACCCGAATAGCATGGATCGTTTGATCCATTTTATCCATTCTCCTATCCATGGTTTTTAGCATAGCCATGACCGCGAATAAGTCTTCAGTAGCAGCATAAGCGGCTCCCCTAGTGACATCATGTCTAGGGTTATGGTATTCTCTAGAGTGTTTAGAGAATTCTTCAATCAATTCTTTAATCATCGGGGGCGGCTTCTTTGTAAGTGGGCCTTGCGAGTCTAGTAACTGCCTGGTTGTGACATTGACTCCATCATAGAAGATGGACACTTCTTGTTGGCTGTGGAGGTCATGGTGTGGGCAGTTTCTTAGTAAGCTCTTGTACCTTTCCCAAGCTTCATATAGAGACTCTCCAGCTTGTTGTTCAAAGTTAGCAATGGCCTTCTTCAACTTGGCTATCTTGGAAGGTGGGCAGAAGTGATCAATGAATTCTTCTTTCATCTTGGCCCAAGTGGTGACTGATCCGGGGGGAAGTGATTTAAGCCAGTCTTTTGCAGCACCCTTGAATGTCACTGGAAGCATACGAAGTAGCTGAGTCTCGCGGGGCACATTTGGAACATTGAAGTAATCAGCTACATCATTGACTTCATCCAAGTGTTTGTAGGCATCTTCATGGTCTTTTCCATAAAAATGTATTTCCTTAAGTAAAGCTAGGACATGACCCTTTAGCTCGAAGGTAGCAGTCACGGGAATTGCGGGTTGCACAAGTCCCGGGCCAGTGTCGTCTCGCATCCTCTTCTTCCATTCTCCCATGGTGATTTCATCAATGTTAGCCATTGTGACAGCTAACTCTTCCTCGGATTCGGTTTCGTGCTCGTATGTCGGGTCCTCTTCTTCTTCGGTCTCATACTCGATATCTTCCTTAGCCGGTTCGTCGATTACTAAGGAAGCGCTGGATGCTCCTGATTTGCTGCTCTTCTTTTTCCCAAAAACAATCTTCAAATTGGACAAGGGTGATTTCTTTGGTGTACTTGAACTATCCACGTCCTTTCCCTTGTTTCTTTTCAATGCGGTTTTGGGATCTTCAGACGGGGGTACCAGCGGGGCGTTTGATCCTCTGGTCATGAAAGTCCTGAAATAAACAGAATAAAAGCGTAAAAAGAACAAAAAAAATTATACTAAAAGAATTCGAAAATTTAACTGCTGATTACGCTGCTACTCGCCGAGTAGGTGCGACTGCACTCGACGAGTACCAGTGTATTTTTGAAAAAATTAGAAACTTTCTATTAAAACTAAAACAGATACTAAAACCTAATTACTGACTACTAAACTGTAATAAAGTAACTTTATGCAAGTAAACTCACACAAAGGATCGAAAAAAATTAGGAATTAGATTAATTATTTAGAACCGTTCCCCGGCAACGGCGCCAAAAACTTGATGTGTGTAAAATGCACTTGTTTTATCCCTACTTTTAATTAATAAATTTAACACACAAAGGCAGTGAACCTGTCTTTTAATGGTATAGATTAGGAAGTAAGGTGTCGAACTCAGGGAACGAGAAATTAAACTAATAACTAATTTTAACTAAAACAAATAATAAAAGTAAAAGGGGTTTCTTCTAGTTTTGGAAGACTAGAAACTTAGGCACACTAAATTAACTAAATAACTAAAGCAACAACTATTCACCAAGTTTGATAAAGATGTTTCTATTTAGGTTCAACCAATTCACTCCTATGGTTATTTGTATTTATAATAGATTAATTGGTATTGGTTACCAATTATAATGGTTAGGTTCATGTTCATTACTCCTAACCCTTAGACAATTAACTAATTTAAGCGGTGATCAAGTGTTTAAACTAATTAATTCACTAGATTAATGGTTTGGATTAAATAAGATTTGTAATGGTCAATTAAGTTATTAATTCAATTAACCTCTTGTTTGATGGTTTCTCAAACAAACTCACACATTAATCTTCCTATTGTCTTATTAATCTTAGTTTCATAATCATTACTTCTAAGCATATGGTTTAGTGTTCACATAGACATATGAGGTTAACAACTAAGAGATGTTCATGCAGCCTAATTGTCTTCCAATTAACAGAAAATAATAGTGATTAATGCATAAGGTTCTTTAACAAACTTAATTTAATAAATCACCAATAAACAATCAAACAAAAACTAATAATTAAACCATAGGAGTTCCTTGGTATTCCCCAAACAGAAACAAAAACGAATTTAGTTCATAGTTGCAGTAGAAACAAACATAAAAACAAGGTTTTCTAGATCAAACATATTCAATTCTTAAATCTAAGTGGTAGGATTAACCTAATTGCTTGAATTCTTCAAAAGATTGAAGATTAGGGTTCCTCAGCGTCTTCTAGGGCTCTTAATCGCAGCTTGACCTTTAAAAATCGCCAGGAATGTTGTCCCATTGGATAAAAATTCAGTTTTTATAGATATCTCAAAACAGGGTGTACTCGGCGAGTAGCAGGACCAACTGGCCGAGTAGGTGCATAGTTATCCGTCTTGAATCAGGAATCGTAGCTATCTTCTGGAACATCCTCGTGTACTCGTGGAGTAGAGTCGTCTACTCACCAAGTAGGTGGTCTTTTGTCTCTTATTTTCATTCTTTGATCTTCAATTGCTTCTCCTTGCTTCCTTTTACTTCCAAGCATATCTTCTGTACTGAAAACAAAATTCAAAACATTTTAAGTACCTTTTGTCCACATTATTCACATAATTAGTTAAAAATGATTGAGAATATGTACTAAATAATTAACTAATTATGCACATATCAGTTGACTACCCCTATTAAGTCAACACTGGTCAACGGTGGTCAACGGTCAACTTTGACCGGACTCGGCGAGTGCACTAGGGCGACTCGGCGAGTCTAAGCATTTTCACCAACTCTCTAGGATTCCCTTTTTGACACGTCGAGTATTCCCCTAACTCGACGAGTTCCACCTGGTAAGAATCGCGGAGCCACCCCGACTCAACTCGCCGAGTCTCAAGAACAACTCGGCGAGTTCCAGTTCGACTCAGTCCACCTGTCAACTTCTAACTCGCCCTGACTCACTGAGTCAACTCATAACTTGGCTGGTCCACTCACCGAGTGGTCAAGGACAATCTTCATGCTACTCGCCGAGTCTGTTCTTCAGACTCGGCGAGTCCATGCCATGCACTAACTCAAACTTGCTTCTGAGGTCAGATCCGCTCCAACAACTCATAGATCTGGCCCTCCTAAGCTAATTCAGCACGTAAAGTCCATAACTTGGTTACCATACAACATCTACAATGCTCTTTTTGGAGAAATGATCTCTAAAATGGAAACCCTAGCCTTCAACCCAAAAGGGAGGACATAAAGCATGACATAAGGGACTCTCTGGACCTATTAGGGTCCAGATCTAAGCACCATATCCCCATGGGACCTCTCACACTTCCAATACAAAGCAAATAAGGCATGAAGAAACCCTAGATTTGATCATATCAACAAAACACGGAAATAAGCTCTGAAAGATACCTCAAGAAGCCTCTTCTGATGAAATGAAAGAAGGTCCAAGCTCCCCAACTCTTCTAGCTTGCCTTTCCTCTCCCTTTCTTGCAAAAACACACACAAATTTGGTGAACAAAGGCCTCTTTCTCACTCACACGAATCCCTCAGCCGCTTTGGTGCTCTCAAGATCCAGGTAGCCGCAATGAAGGGCCATAAGGTCCTTTAAATAGGGCTTAGGGCCGGGAAATTAGGGTTTCATTAAACAGCGAGGACTCGCCGAGTCCATACCTTGGACTCGCCGAGTCCAGATGCGAACCCGCGTCCAGAACCGCGATCCTACTCGGCGAGTCTGAGCTCCAACTCGCCGAGTCCCCTCACAAAACATCAAAAACATAAACATAAAGGATACCTGGAAATCCGGGCTGTTACAACTCTCCCCCACTAGAACTAGACTTCGCCCTCGAAGTCTCACTCTGGAAATAGCTCCGGATGCTGCTCACGCATCTTACGCTCCGGCTCCCAGGTCATCTCTGATCCCTTCCGATGTTGCCACTGAACCTACACCAGAGGTACCTCCTTGTTCCTCAGAACCTTGATCTTCCGATCTCTGATGGCCACTGGTCTCTCGGCATACTTCAAGCTCGCATCCACCTGAATGTCCTCTGATGGAACCACTGCCGACTCATCGACTATACACTTCCTCAACTGCGACACATGAAAAGTGTCGTGAATCTGCCCCAACTCTGCTGGCAAATCCAAACGATAGGCTACCCGGCCTACCCTCGCGATCACACGAAATGGACCAATATACCAGGGCCCCAACTTGCCCCTCTTCCTAAATCGAATCACTCCCTTCCAAGGAGAGACCTTCAGGAGAACAAAGTCGCCGACCTGGAACTCAAGCTCGGACCGGCGTCTGTCTGCATAACTCTTTTGTCGGATCTGAGCGGTCAACAACCTCTGTCTGACCTACTGAATCTGCTCTGTCGTCTGAAGCACGATCTCTATACTGCCCATTACTTGCTGCCCAACCTCTCCCCAACAAATGGGGGTCCGACACCTCCTCCCATACAACAGCTCAAAGGGTGGCATACCAATGCTCGAATGATGGCTGTTGTTGTAGGAAAACTCTGCCAAGGGTAAATACGCATCCCAGCTACCCCCAAAATCCAACACACATGCCCGGAGCATGTCCTCAAGCGTCTGAATCGTCCGCTCACTCTGACCGTCTGTCTGGGGATGATATGCGGTACTAAAATGCAGTCTAGTACCCAACTCCTCATGAAATTTCTTCCAGAATATGGAAGTGAAACGCACATCACGGTCTGAAACGATCGAGATCGGCACCCCATGCCGAGATATCACTTCCCTCACATACACCTCCGCCAATTTCTTTGCTGAAGAACTCTCACTAATGGCGAGGAAGTGAGCGCTCTTCGTCAACCTGTCCACGATCACCCAAGTTGCATCAACTCCTCTGGCAGTCCTCGGCAATTTGGTGATGAAATCCATAGTGATATGTTCCCACTTCCACTCGGGAACCTCCAATGGCTGCAACTTGCCATGTGGCCTCTAGTGCTCGGCCTTAACCCTACGGCAGGTCAAGCACCTCTCAACAAACCATGCGACATCCCTCTTCATACAGGGCCACCAATACTCCTTTCTCAAATCCAAATACATCTTAGTGGCCCCCGGATGGATCGAAAATTTCGACCGATGAGCCTCCTCCATCAAAGTGGTACGCGTTCCTCCCACAACGGTACCCAGATACGTCCCTGAAATGTCATAAGACCCCGACCATCGGTCACGAACTCTGAAACCAAACCAACAACCCGTTCTCTCTTCTGCATCTCAGGTTGCACAGCCTCGACTTGTGCCCCGCGAATGGCGTCCAATACCGGAGCTATCACGGTCAATCTCAAACATACATCCCGTAGTGGAGTGCCCTCCGCCCTGCGACTCAACGCATCGGCTACCACATTAGCCTTGCCTGGGTGGTACAGGATCTCACAATCATAATCCTTGACCACATCCAACCACCTTCTCTGTCGCATATTTAGGTTGGGCTGATCCATCAAGTACCTCAAACTCTTATGATCCGTGTATATCGCACACCGAACCCCATAAAAGTAGTGACGCCAAATCTTGAGGGCGAACACTACTGCCCCCAACTCTAGATCATGGGTGGGATATCTCGTCTCATGAGGCTTCAACTGCCTCGATGCATATGCTATCACATGTCCTCTCTGCATCCGCACCGCTCCTAGCCCCAAAATCGATGCATCACAATATACCACAAAGTCCTCCATCCCATCCGGGAGAGCTAATACCGGGGCTTCGCACAACCTTTGGCGAAGTGTCTCGAAGGAGGCCTGCTGCTTAGGACCCCATGAGAAAGCAACACCCTTCCGGGTCAATCTGGTGAGTGGCACTGCGATCTTGGAGAAATCCTTGATAAATCTCCGATAATACCCTGCCAACCCTAGGAAACTTTTGATCTCGGAGGGTGACCTCGGCACCTCCCAACTCATCACTGCCTCAACCTTGGCCAGATCGACCAATATCCCTTCCTGGTTAACGAGATGCCCTAAGAACTGAACCTCCCGCAACCAGAAATCACACTTGGAGAATTTAGCATAAAGCCTCTCCGATCTCAGAACTCCGAGAACCTCTCTCAGATGCTCCTCATGCTGCTCTCTAGATCTCGAATATACCAGAATGTCATCGATAAACACAATCACCGACCGATCCAGCATCGGCCTACACACTCGGTTCATGAGATCCATGAACACCGTCGGGGCATTGGTGAGCCCAAAAGGCATCACCACAAACTCATAATGCCCATAACGCGTCCTGAACGCTGCCTTCGGGACGTCCTCATCCCGCACCCTCACCTGATGATATCCAGACCTCAAATTGATCTTGGAGAACCAAGATGCTCCCTGCAACTGATCGAACAAATCGTCGATCCTCGGCAATGGGTAACGGTTCTTGACCGTCAGCTTGTTCAACTCCCGGTAATCAATGCACATCCGGTGTGAACCATCCTTCTTCTTGACGAACAGGATAGGTGCTCCCCACGGAAAGCTGCTCGGCCGAATAAACCCCTTCCCCAGCAGCTCCTGAAGCTGTGAGGATAACTCTTGCATCTCTGGAGGTGCAAGGCGATAAGGCACCTTAGCGATAGGCGCAGCCCCCGGAACCAAATCGATACTGAACTCCACTTGCCTCACAGGAGGCACACCCGGCAACTCCTCAGGAAATACATACGGGAACTCGCGCACTACCGGAACCTCCTCAACTGAACTCGGCCTCTCGGAAATCACCCGTGTATCCATCACATACACCATAAAACCCTTATAGCCCTGCTGTAGACACTGCCTCGCCCTAGCGGCCGAACAAAACGCTGATCCTGAACGTGTACCCTCGCCGTATACCGAAAGAACTCCCCCACTAGGGTCTCGTATAGTCACCAGCTGATGCTCGCAGTCGATAACCGCACCGAATCTGCTTAACCAGTCCATGCCCACAATGACACAGACATCACCCATCGCAATAGGAACCAGATCAATCGGGAACTCAACACCGAAAATCTCGACTACACAACCTCGGAGAACCTCCGTGGCATATATCACTCTCTCATCAGCTATGGAAACTCTCAGAGGCCGACTCAACGCCTCACGACTAACACTGATATGCTGACTAAAAGCCAAAGATACAAAAGACCGACTTGCACCCGAGTCAAATAACACCAAGGCAGGTACAAAATTCACAAGAAAAGTACTTACGCATAACATAACATAAGCATAATATCTCAACATCAAAAATAAATACATGAAAGAATACATACCAGCCACGACATCGGGTGCTGCGCGGACCTCCTCCGCGGTCAGCTGAAAAGCTCGCCCTCGTGCCCTCGGCGCCTCGGCCTTCACCGGCCGACTCTCCGTAGCTCTGATGGCGGCAGGGGCAGATCCCTGAGGTGCTCCCTGAGATGACCCTCGCAACTGCGGACACTCTGCCTTCCGGTGTCCGGTCTGATTGCAGTCGAAGCACACTGCAAACCCCTTGGGGCAATCCTTGGCCATATGCCCCTCCTTGCCACATTTGTAGCAAGATCCCGCTCTGCAGACTCCATCGTGACCCTTGCCGCACTTCCCACAAGTGCGACCCTTCTGGCTCCCTGGTTTGGGATCAGCGGGCTTGGCCCGCTTGGCTGCCGGCTGAGACTGTGTCGGTCGCTGATCCCTCCCCTGAGACTTCGCCTCCTCCCTGGCCTGAGTCTCAAGCTCAATCTCCCTCTTCCGGGCATTTGCCTGAAGCTCAGCAAATGTCCGGTACGAGGAGTTCGCAGCGAACTCCCGAATATCCCGCCTCAAAATGCTCAAATAACGGCTCATACGTGCCTGCTCAGTGGACACGTGCTCAGGGCAAAACATCGCCTTCTCATGGAACATCCTCGTGATCGCTGTAACTGACTCAGTACCCTGCTTGAGGGTCAGAAACTCCTGTGCCAAACGCTCCCTCTCCACCTGGGGAACGTACTCATCTCGGAACATGACAGTGAACCTCTCCCAGGTCACTGCCGCAAACTTCCACCAGTCCTTCGCTCCCAAGCGAAGCTGGTTCAGCGCGAACCGAACCTTCAAATGCTTAGGAGATGAGCAAGTGAAGAAACACCCCTCTATATCAGATATCCACCTCATAGCTGCCACCGGATCCTGGGTCCCATCAAACTCTGGTGGCTTTGTGTTGCTGAACTCCCGGAACAGTAACGCATCACCACCTTGCGGCCTCGCGGCAGCAACAACCGCGGTAGCCGCTGCAACAGCAGCCTCAGAAAGAGCGGCATATCGCTCGTCAAAGGTCTCAATCAGCGTGGTCTTTATAGACCCAAACATCTCCGGTATCTCTGCCCTGATGGCCGCAGCCACCTCCTCATGGATGATCCGGCGGATCTCCTCATCACTGGTACCACTGCTCTCGGGCATCAAGCGTGTCCTCACCATGATCTACCTCTAAAATACAACATACGATAAATTAGAACCCATACGAGCATACTCACACTCGTCAACTCTTTCCTCCTTGATTCTTGGTATTCCAAAGATTCTTACTTGGGCTGTACACCGCTCCGGTGCTTTCAGTAGTACGGGCCCAATACTACTGTCCACACCGTATCATAATACACCCCAAGTCCTCCTCTTCGGATCCCAAATTCCAAGCACTCTATCAAGCATAGACCTTTCTCTAATAGATCTCTCATAAGCCCCTCGCTGCTACCTACTCACTCTCAAGCATCTCATAGCAGCTCACCTCTTCCTAGGCTAAGGCATCACAAATCAGGCCACTCTAGTCCTAATAGGAATACCTAGCCTACTCTAGCATGCGAATACATCATCTCAGTATCAATATCACATAACATAAGGGTATTTTGGGAAATCACCGTTCGGGCGCGGACTGATCGTACACACAACTCTGCTCTGCATTTTCAAAATCTTTTATTCTTTTTGAAAATACTTCTCAAATCCTCAGTTTGAGTTCAAATACGCCCGAAGGTGTACTCGAATCCCTCAAACCAAGGCTCTGATACCAACTTGTAACACCGTGAATTTCAAAATAATTTTTCACAATTTATAAAAACATTTCTCATTAACTTTTCATAAAAACATTAAGTTTAAATCCCAGTTCACATTATACAAAATCCCAAGATCATATGTATATCAAAATCCCATGCGTGTGTACAGATCAAGCCGGCGCCTTCCCACGGTCATCGCTAGTACCTGAAACAACAACACTAACACTGTAAGCACAAAGCTTAGTGAGTTCCCCAAAATACCACAAACATAACACATATATTAGCCACTCGAGGCTATAACTCTTATGGGTCCGTGCACCCAAGCTCTGTGAACCCTCAGGTTCTAACTCTGGGAACCTTCCGGTTCCAACTCTATAAACATGCACAACATAAATCACATAGACATCATGCAGTACAACGCATAGCATACACATAACATACATACTCTGACACATACCTCTGATTACCTACTCAAGGTAAAGTATAGTGAGAAGACTCACCTCGCGTATCTCGATAACTCGCAACTCCTGGAATCACTCGTGCTCGATCCTCTGAGCTATAATCCTCCTATAACATCATATGACTCTAATTAACACTTTTACCACTAAGGTTGACTACCCCTATTAAGTCAACACTGGTCAACTCTGGTCAACGGTCAACTTTGACCGGACTCGGCGAGTGCACTAGGGCGACTCGGCGAGTCTAAGCGTTTTCACCAACTCTCTAGGATTCCCTTTTTGACACGTCGAGTATTCCCCTAACTCGACGAGTTCCACCTAGTAAGAATCGCGGGGCCACCCCGACTCAACTTGCCGAGTCTTAAGAACAACTCAGCGAGTTCCAGTTCGACTTAGTCCACCTGTCAACTTCTAACTCGCCCTGACTCACTGAGTCAACTCATAACTCGGCTGGTCCACTCACCGAGTGGTCAAGAACAATCTTCATGCTACTCGCCGAGTCTGTTCTTCAGACTTGGCGAGTCCATGCCATGCACTAACTCAAACTTGCTTCTGAGGTCAGATCCGCTCCAACAACTCATCTGGCCCTCCTAAGCTAATTCAGCACGTAAAGTCCATAAATTGGTTACCATACAACATCTACAATGCTCTTTTTGGAGAAATGACCTCTAAAATGGCAACCCTAGCCTTCAACCCAAAAGGGAGGACATAAAGCATGACATAAGGGACTCTCTGGACCTATTAGGGTCCAGATCTAAGCACCATATGCCCATGGGACCTCTCACACTTCCAATACAAAGCAAATAAGGCATGAAGAAACCCTAGATTTGATCATATCAACAAAACACAGAAATAAGCTCTGAAAAATACCTCAAGAAGCCTCTTCTGATGAAATAAAAGAAGGTCCAAGCTCCCCAACTCTTCTAGCTTGCCTTTCCTTTTCCTTTCTTGCAAAAACACACACAAATTTGGTGAACAAAGGCCTCTTTCTCACTCACACGAATCCCTCAGCCGCTTTGGTGCTCTCAAGATCCAGGTAGCCGCAATGAAGGGCCATAAGGTCCTTTAAATAGGGCTTAGGGCCGGGAAATTAGGGTTTCATTAAACAGCGAGGACTCGCCGAGTTCATATCTTGGACTCGCCGAGTCCAGACGCGAACCCGCGTCCAGAACCGCGATCCTACTCGGCGAGTCTGAGCTCCAACTCGCCGAGTCCCCTCACAAAACATCAAAAACATAAACATAAAGGATACCTGGAAATCCGGGCTGTTACAGATGAAGGAAGACATAGATTTATATCGACGGTGGTTTCGTTGGTTTCCCACAAAAATGGTAGCAATGGCGGTGGTTTCCAATTATACTTTTCAGATATGAGGTTTTCAAGGAGATGGTGGTGGTGGTGTTGAGTTGTAGTGGTCGTATAGGCTAGATGTGTTGACCCGTCGTGCTGGTGGTGACGTTTATCATTTCCGGTGGTGGCGTTTATCATTTCCGGCGGCAGTGTTCCGACTTTTCGATGTTCTCTAGGGAGAGAGAGAGAGTGTGTGTGTGTGAGAGAGAGAGAGAGAGATTGCATATTTTATTTATTTATCTTTATTTCTTTATAAAAAAAATTATAAAAGTAAAATAGAAAAGACAAAATTTTTTTTATTTTTCTTGTAAACAGAAAAATATTTAAATAAAAAAAAACTAAAAAAAGATAAAAGTAAGGGCAAAATCGTCATTATGAAAAAATTTAAAGCAAATTGGACCAAACCCGCAACAAAATGAAAACTTTGGACCTGTGGTGCTAGTCCAAATCTTTTTGGACCAAAGTGATAATTTTGAGTAAACCACAGGGACCATTTGTGCAGTTTAGTCCATATTAAATGTATTAAAAGTATTATATAATTTATATACCAGGATAGGATGCAATTGGCCATTTGACCTGTGCAACATGTATGTCGTTTGGCGTTTATATTAATATTTTAGTTTGAACATGTTTCTATGAATTTTTTAATTTTTATTTGGATGTTTAAGACTTAAGTGTGTAAAATTCGGATATGTTTGCATCAAGAATTTATACATGTGTAATTATCAATATTATTTATGGAATTTGACTTACGAACCCACAAACCAAAATCTAACGCACGAACCGCCAGCCTATGAACTTGTATAAATAAATGAGTTGACGTGTCATATACGAGTTTATGTTCCAAACCCGCCAATCCATGACCTATATAGTTAAATGGGTCGTGTTTGGATTGTTGTATTTTGATCCGTAACTTGCCAACCTAAACACGATACAATTGTCGAACCTAGTTTACACAACATCACAATTTTGGTTTCGGACCGGTTTCTACTTTCTAGAACACAATTCAACCTAGAAACACCTTATGTTTAAGTTAGAAAATAAAAAATAAAATTATAAATCCCAGAATTTAAAGAGAATCCTGTTTGTATAGGTTTTTATAAATCCTTTCTATTTCTATTTCCCAAAAATTTAATTTCAAAATCCAAATCAATGGGATTGGTTTCGTTGCCCTCAAGTTCATATAGCTGCCGTCTCCTTATTATTATCACTAGCATCGCCCCCTTTGTCCGCCTCTCTTCCTCTTTCTCACTTTCCACCGGAGATAACTTTTGCCAACTCCTGGCCTTCACCGGCATTGGCCTTCGTCCCCTAACGACCTCAATTTAAATTTCAAATCCGTTTCACAGATACCAACGCCATAGAATTCGAAGAGCTATACGAATCAAACTAGAGGCGTGCAACTCAATAATCGAACATACCATAACCCGCCGCCATAGGAGTAGGGTTGGAGCTCAAACCTTCATTTATTCTTCGCTTCTGATAATAAACACCGCAGTCGGAACACTCGATTAACAGCAAAAGATCATGTTACAAAACAAGTCGTTCGTGCGAAAGACGAAGCAAGGGAAAGTTATCAAGGTAAGTTCTTGACTTTGCATTCCCTTAGAAAACTCTAATCTTGATAACCCTAATAATTACTTTACATAATCGTCTTTTGCTTGTCAGCAGTTAGTTTTACATATGGTGAGTAACAATTGCTTTGTGAACACAGGTGGTCAGAGAACATTACCTTAGAGATGATATATACTGTGGGGCTTCGTTTTGCCAAAATTGTGATACGAAAAGCGCTCGTTTCAGCTCACCTGACTCCACAATCCTTGTTGTTGATACTAATGTTGTTCTGAATCAGGTACACTTAATGTTTTTTTATTTGATAATTCATTCAGGATGTTTGTGGCGAAGTTTCTTTTTGTTTCCCCTCATAATAACCTTCCTTGTTACAAATTACTGTTAAACCTCTCTTTACATATACTCACACAGTTTCTTCTACGTTTCAGATTGATTTGCTCGAAAATCCAGCAATTGACGATGTTGTGGTGCTCTCTGTGGTATTGGAAGAAGTCAAGAACAAGAATCTTGCAGTTTACAACAGATTGAGAGCCTTATGTAGCAACACCTTAAGAAGATTCTTTGTATTTTCTAATGAACACCATAAGTAAGCCTCTTATTCATTTATAAGATTTCTCAATATATTCAAAATCAAGTTTTTACATGTTATTGAACATCTGGACATTTTCCTCTGAATATTTCAGAGACACATATGTGAAGGGTATGGTAGGAGAGAGTCCAAATGATCGCAATGACAGAGGTTTGATGTCTTATTCTCATATAATAAAAGTATATTATAATTATAACATATTAATATTGTAATATACTAAGATACTTATATATCACACTTTCAGCCATTAGGGTAGCAGCACAATGGTACAAGAACCATCTAGGTGGGCCCACAAGAGTTTTAATGATCACAAATGACAGAGAAAACAAAAGAAAAGCCACTGAAGAAGGAATTTCAGCAGATACAATCGAGTCATATGTAAAATCACTAAATCAACCAGCTCTTCTTGACCTTCTTGTTCAACCTCACTTCTCTGAGGATATGGAAATTGAAGACTTAAGGCCTTCAAAGAAGAAAGTTATATATACTGAGGTATTATTATTTGTTAATACCCAAAATGTGTAATTAGTTTTTATCTATTTTAATCACATGTTTATTTTGTAATGCAGCATAAACCCATGTCAGAAATCACATCTGGAATCCGATGTGGAATATATCATCAAGGAAAGCTTCGTGTCAACCGATATAATCCATTTGAAGCATATGTTGGAAGTGAAAGTATTGGTGATGAAATAATAATATTTGGGCGTGGAAACATGAACAGAGCTTTTGATGGAGATGTTGTAGCTGTTGAACTTTTACCTCAAGATCAATGGCATACTGAAAAATCCCTTTCCATAGCCGAGGAAGATGATGAAGAAGATGACTCCATTCACCTCGCACCCAACAGTGCAGATGATGCTCCAAGAATTACAAATTTGCCACAAGGGTCCTCCATAAATTCCAATATTGCCCCTTCTCGCCCTTCTGGACGCGTTGTTGGGATTATAAAGCGGAATTGGCATGCGTAAGTTTAACAAATTGTAAATTTTCTTTTCTTTTTCGTTTTTGACTTGACATTATGTTTGCACACAGATATTGTGGATCTTTGGAGCCAATGGCTATGCCAGCTGGCAATGCGGGAATTGCACATGCTTTATTTGTTTCCAAGGATCGGAGGTTTCCTAAGATAAGAATCCAAACAAGACAACTTGGGAATCTTCTAGATAAAAGGATTATTGTTTCTGTTGATACTTGGGATTGTCAATCTAAATACCCTTCTGGTCATTATGTTCGTACAATAGGAGATATTGGAGATAGAGAAACCGAAACAGAGGTATTATTATTATTACAATTTTATATTATATTATTATAATGTTAAATAATATTGGTGAAAAATGTTGTAGGTTGTGTTGATAGAGAATGATATAGATGCAAGACCATTTTCTGCTCAAGTGTTATCATGTTTACCACCATTACCTTGGTCAGTATCCCCTGAAGATCTGTCAAATCCAATAAGACAGGATTTGAGACATTTAAGAATATTTAGTGTGGATCCTCCAGGTAAAAAGACGATAATACCCTTGGTCTTGATTCTTGCAAATGAATAATGTTTTTGATTGGTGCAGGATGTAAGGATATTGATGATGCATTAAACTGTACTTTGCTTCCAAATGGGAACTTTGAAGTTGGAGTTCGTATCCTCAGCCCCATTTTATTTATAAATTATAAATTATAATCATAAACTTAAATAACATATTTGAAGAACAGAATTGAGTTTTTTTTTTTTTTTTTTTTTTTTATTTTTTTTATTTTGTATATATATGGTATATCCTTTACTGTATTTGAAAAGATATTGCTGATGTCACGAATTTTGTCCACCCTGGCACACCACTTGATAGTGAAGCTACACAAAGAGGAACCTCTACTTACCTTGTTGAACGCCGTATAGACATGCTTCCCAAACCTCTTACAGAAGGTATTTATATTTATAATTTTATAAATATATATAAAATATAAACTTTTGTAAGATAATATTGAATTATCAGTTTCTTGACTTTTTGACTGGATTGACTTTATAGATATATGTTCTCTTCGTGCTGATGTGGAGAGACTCGCCTTTTCTGTTATATGGGTATGGTTTTTTAATCAACTTATTTGGGTCGGGTAATATTAATTACAAGAAATTAATCTTTTTTTTTTAAAAAAAAAATACAGGAAATGACTCCTGAAGCACATGTTATATCTACTAGATACACAAAGAGTGTCATCAAGTCATGTGCTGCTTTGTCATATGTTGAAGCTCAGGCAAGAATGGATGACAGGTGCATGAAAGTTCCTTAATTCTATAAATTATTTAAATAACTTTCATTTTATAATTCATAATGTCAGTTTTTTATTATTACTTTCAGCCGACTTATGGATCCAGTAACTATAGATTTACGAAATATGAATACTTTAGCAAAGGTATGTATTATGCAACTTATTAAACATGTATTTCCAGCTATCATCTTAATTTTTATTTTAAATTTTTTTATGTCATTTGTTTTATAGATAATGAGGCAAAGGCGTATTGAAAGAGGGGCCATAACTCTTGCTTCTGCAGAAGTCAAATTCCAAGTTGACACCGAGACTCATGATCCTCTTGATATTGGTATAATTTTGACTTGTTTAATAATAAATAACTATATTCACATTATAAATTATTATTAAATAATTCATTGAAATTACATTTTTGCTACTTATAGGCATGTATCAAATCCGAGAAGCAAACCAAATGGTTGAAGAGTTTATGCTTGCTGCCAATGTTTCAGTTGCTGAACAAATCCTTAAAAGCTTCCCTCAGTGTTCCCTCTTAAGGTTAATTAATAATACTTTCTCACTTTCTTTTAACTTTTACATTTACATTAATGGATATATTATTATTATATTTTAATTAATTAAATAAATATTATTTACAGGCGACATCCTAGTCCAACAAAGGAAATGCTTGAACCTTTATTACGCACTGCTGCTTCTGTTGGACTTGACCTTGATGTCTCGTCATCCAAATCACTTGCTGACTCACTTGACCAGGCTGTGGTTAGTTTGACTTTCCATTTTCATTCACTCATCATTAAAAAACTCTCTTAACTAACTTTTTATTATAAAAAAAATTAAAAAATCCAGGGTGATGATCCATACTTCAATAAATTGATCCGTATCCTAGCAACTAGATGTATGACACAGGTTTGTATTCTACTATTAAATCTTATTATTATTATTATTATTTTTAAATTATGGGAACAAAATAAATAAATTTCCACTTCAGGCTGTTTACTTCTGTAGTGGGGACCTTAGCCCCCCGGAGTTTCACCATTATGGGCTTGCTGCACCTTTATATACACATTTCACCTCACCAATCAGAAGATATGCAGGTAATTATATTAAAAGTCAAAATAAAATAATTATTTTTCTTGTTTTGAATCTTATTTAAAAAATAAATAAAATTGGTTGCAGATGTGATAGTGCACAGATTGCTTGCTGCATCTTTAGGGATATACAAACTGCCAACCATATTCCAAGATAGACCACAACTCACTAGCATTGCCGATAGTAAGACATAAATAATAATATGAAATTAAAAAAAAACATTTTTTTTTCATAAATGTTAACCAATTATGTAACATGGTAAATGTTTAATTATTTTATTCAGATCTAAATTATCGACACAGAAATGCTCAGATGGCAAGTCGCTCCTCTATTGAGCTTCATACTATTATATTTTTCAGAAAAAGGTATATCCAACATAAGCCTTCTTACTTTACACACACACACATCATCATCATAATCATCATCATCTAATCATCATGGTTTTGTAGGCCTACTGACACTGAGGCTAGAATTGTGAAGATAAGAGCGAATGGATTTATTGTTTTTGTGCCAAAGTATGACTTTATTATATATATAAATTGTTAACTATTTTTACATGGTTTGACTTTTGAGGTTGATGGATTTGACTTTTGGTATGTAGGTATGGTATTGAAGGACCTGTGTACTTGACAATGAGAGGTGAGAAAGGAGGTGGAGAATGGGTGGTGGATGAACAGCAACAGAAGATCAAAAAAACTGATGGATCAATTGCTTATGGTGTTCTTCAGTCTGTAAAAATCCACATGGAAGTTGTTGAACCACAACCCAATCGCCCTAAACTTCAACTCAGTCTTATTTAACAATTATAATAATTTAAACCCTTGTTTGTTTTATACTTTTATATTTATATAATACTACTTTTAGCTTGATTAAGATTGCAGTAGAGATATTAGGACATACACGCAGTTTTGTACTTGTCAATGGATTTTGAGAATGATTGTTTATTTTTATGTAACATGAAAAAAGATCCTTTTTGAGTGTCCATTATGTGCTTAGGATACGTATATAAGTAAAAGTAAAAAATAAAAAATGTTTATATATATATATATATATATATATATATATATATATATATATATATATATATATATATATATATATATATATATGTTTTTTTTCTTTTCTCCATAAAAATGATTTGTAACAATCATGATCTTGATGTCAAGATCCACATGAACACTGTCGACCATGCAGTAAGTGCAAATGCTGCAGCTAAATAACTCCACATCGTCAGTAGTGAGCATTCCTCATGTGCCACATCGAACAATTGTGTCATTGTACCTGTATCGAAATCATATTATCAACCATTTGTTTTTATAGTATTTTAATCTTATTTAATGCAATAAGACAAGAATTGCTTACTGATATTCATTGCTGGTGGCACTGTGTACTGAATCAATAGCACAAAACTGAAAAGGGGATCATGAGGAAGTAATCCCAAACCAGAAGCTGTCTTGATCACAAAGATTCCAACTATGGGAAGAATCACAAATCGTACACAAATGATTGTGATGATGATAATAGGCCTAATGCTTGCTCTTCTCATACCTGTAATCAAGTTGATTTTCAAATCAAATTACTTTTCCTTTTTAAAAAGTGATTTTTTATCCCGAAAATATGATGGTTTAAGAAGCTACCAACTTCAATTTTCATGGTTGTTTACCTTGTATTAGGTTTCCTCCTAGTATAAGAGTGATACAAGGTATCGTTCCTTCGCTAGATTTATATAAAAAAACGTTAAAATGTTAGTGTTAGATATATAATAAAGCCAAAACAACAGGTTGTTACACAAGTACTAAATTCAACCAAAGACAAACAAGATTACCCAAGTAGAGTGATAGAATCTTGGATCACTCGTAATGGAGCATCATCACCGATCACAAGCTTTTTCAGCCATGGGGTTGCCCCAAATATCAATCCTACAATCTAAGGGCAGATTAACTAGATTATTGGAAGCTTCAAGTAGACATGTATCATCATTATAAAATGATTTTATGAAACTTACAGAACCAACGGTTGGAGGAGCCATGAGTTTTTCCACTACCATGTGGAGTATGTTCACTAGTTTACTTGAGAAAGATTTGTCTTTTTTCTCATTCTTGTTTACATTCTGCACAAATCCGTGGATGATAAGATTAACTTTTTATACAACATAATTATCAACGTACTGTTAGTTTAACTCTAAGGGCTTACGGGTTGTATTTGTTTGTCTTCACTAGTCGGAAATGACAATGGCACAACTACATCGATATATTCTTGGCTCTTTCCATTTAGAAGATGAGTTTTTTCATTTGCATTTAAGTCTTTGTTAGGTTCTTGTAGTAATTCATCGACTTCTTTCATGTACTTTTCACCCGACCTTTTTATTAACTGGAAAGTGTATGTCCAAACGTATAAACCAGACAACTGTACCATAATCTTGAGTTAGATTCCACTAATGATTGATGTCACAACATAAAACACAATTTGGTTAAATTTAATTGTTGAGTTCAAATTTAGTTGTGAGAGTCTGAAGCTTTAAATGAAGACTCCGAAGTATCTCAACATGGCATATCAATAACATGTTTCCATGATTTAGTGAACAAAAAACTGGCTCACCGCCATTGAAAATGATGAATACGAGAGTCCCTTGGATTTGCAGATATGATGTTCTCCAAAAGGACTACCACCCTCGGTGCAGATTGCAGGGACAATTATCAATAACATGTTCCAAGATTTCCTACCATCGAAGAAGATCAATACAAATAAAGAAACCATAGACCATGCAAGTTTCAATAAAAAGTGTTTTAGCAATTAGTAGCAAAAATGACAAAGTTAAAAGAGATTTTCATATGTGATGTATGAAAATATCAACAAAATTAGACAAAATTTCATGTCCCTATTGTTTATCAAAAGTCACAAACTTAGTCATTTATTTTTTTATATGAAAAGTCTACGTGGTTTTCAAAATCTTACATGGGTGTCCTAAGCCTAAACGGCAAATTTGGTCATTGTGGTTTGTAAAAAAACTTTGGATGAGGTCCAAAATCTTTTCGACTTGTATGGATGATCCAACATCAGAAAATTTCCGTAGATTTGGTCCTCTCAAACTCTATTATA